>NC_092227.1:2263920-2563920 GCF_036320965.1 Panulirus ornatus
GAATGGCTTCCAAAACCTAGGATCATTTACCTTGTATTCTAATGGGCCGTTGACCCCGTCAGTTTAATCGACCCCCATCACGTACTCAGTAGAACAAGCTGGGGGTAACTAACGACTTAATGGAAAATAACATTTAATGTTAAGAAGTTGACATCATTAATGCGATGGATAGGATTAATGATAATCCTTAAGTTATCATCTTATTTTATGAAGATTAAAAACTTGATCTACTTTTCCTTTATCTCACATATCATTAAGTATTCAAACTTTAAACATATTTTTGACTCATGGGATTTTATCATCCCTCTGTCGATCGTTAGACATTAACCGACCCTCTGCACAATGCTATTGACCCCTGGGGGGCTTTAACAACCATTTGTGGAGTCATTCAATATCGGATATATAAATATATATATATATATATATATATATATATATATATATATATATATATATATATATATATATATCCAGAGGATAAGTAATCTACTAATCTACCTCGGATAAGTAGCCGTCAAGACGTAATTAAAGTGATTTCATATGTTATTAGCTGACCAAGGGTGATTTAAACAAGCAATAGTGGTAATGATAAATATAAAAGTGTTATAAATGTTAAGCGTTGCTAAGCAGAGAACGATATATGTATAATCAACCCAGGAAGAAGATAAAATGTGATCAAACTCGATTAGTTAACACAGGAACAAGGTTTAAGGGTAATGAATTTATGATAATTAGGGATGGGGAAAATACGAGCGGTAATTAATTTCGAATAGTTAACGTGAGGAGATGAAGAGGTAATTAACATTGGACAATTAGCACGGGAACATGGTTGATGGTAATCACCTTGATATGATTAATAGGGGAACAAGGTAGAAGGTTATTAACGTGTTATAACCAGCCTGGGGAAGATGGAAGGTCCAATATCAACGTGGGCTCAGACACCAGAATATTTGACCGTTCCTTCTCCCTTAACTCGGTGTTACGTCAGCCAGTACGTCACGAGGCCTCGCCACCAGCTCTCCTTATCATACGTCGTACGACGAAAGCTCCTTAGCAATTTGTATCTATAAAAAAAAAATTTACGGTAATTTTCATTCTTTTTTTAAAACTAGATTTGTGTCTATGGCAATGAATTAGAGTAGCGGATGGTTCTTGATATGATAGAAGTTGTTGATAAATTGTTTATCTTTTTAATATTACATTATATTGGCGAACTACAATTAATCTAGTCAGGCGTGCTGTGTGCATACGTCAGCGCTGAGTGCTTCAGTACGATCATAAATGATGAGTGAGTCGATCTACACTCGAACGAATGTTTATCGAAAAGTTTCGTTTTAAGGTTTAAGTCCAGCGTAAAAAAGAAAACAGTCACAATAGCCACATACACTGTGATAAACGTAAGGACTAAATCACTGAAACAGTACAGAATATTTGACGTCTTGAAACTGAAGTTTCACTGACCAAGTTCGTCCGTGAAACAAGTGATTCACAGTTTCATTTCGTCTCATGAAACCTAAAACGTTTTCTCTAAATAACAATATAGTTTTATTATACAAAATATAGTTACATATTCATATATCATATTATATATCTCTCTATAAACAAAGAAATTACCTTAACATTACAGAATTACAATCTTTAAATACACGTTTGGATTTGGCACTTCCTATTTACACTAGTGAACCACTGGTTCGAAACAATGAGCTCGAAGTCCTATTGACAAAGGAGAGGCCAGACACTATCTACTCGAAGAGGAAAACATATAAAGTATCCTAAAGTATTTATACTTTTAAGTAAAATTCGGAGTCCGCCTTTCACACTGAGGTGGAATCCGACTATCATAAGATATCTCACCTGATTCATTCGTTTATAAGTTGTAACGCCAGCAACCTATATTTCGTTTTCTCTTTCCTCTTTTTAATCCTTCTTTTGACCTCTCTCTCTCTCTCAATTCTTCTTTATCATCATTACCTCTCAGCACCATCATTGACATCAGATAATGATATAATGACAAATATAATACATCTTTCTTTACTCTTGTGATATACATCTTTATTCTTTATTATACATCTTTCTTTACTACTAAATAATTCAGGCTTTATCAAAGCTGCCCTTATCATCTGTCTGTCCGGTTACATGCAAATTCACTGATCAGAATGACCTGTTACGCGAATGAAACCTGTTAGTTGAATGACCTGATAACAGGCGATGACACGTGACCTGAATGACTTAGAACAAGCTTGATATGTGACCAGAATGACCTATCAATTGCCTTACTTGTCCTTTGAATGACATGTTAGGTACATGAATGAGACCGCAGTGACCTGTCCAGTTCATACTGCATGACCTGCCTGACCCTCAGTATGCTAGAGTGATTACTATATGATTAGGGCGCCCGCCACTCGCATCATCTGTTCCCTGCAATATCATCTGTTATCTGCACTATCTGTGGCTGAAACTATCTTTTGTCCGTTCTATCGGTAGCCTAAACTATCTATCATCTTTACCATCTATGGACTAAATTACTCCTTATCTATAATATCTGTGATATATACTACATGTTATCTGTAGTACTATGGCCTAAATCTATCTGTATTATCTGTAGCTTAATATCTCTGTTATCTATACTACGTCTGACGTGTATTATCTGTTATTTGTCCTTATCGGTAGCCTAAACTATATGCTATCTGTACAATCCGTGGACTACAATACACTGTCTGCAGGACCTGTCACCTACACCATCTGTTACCTGGAGGACCTGTCATCTGCACCAAGAAGACCTAATACCTACTACACCACTGCCTTGCAGGCCTCCTCAGTGAGTGTCGTCAGGTCGTACACGTTCGAGGGGGTCATCCCCTCCTCTCCAGTCCCTCACCTGTGGCGTCCCTCAAGACGCAAAGATGAGGAACCTCTTGCTTATGTCCTCCTCATCCACACAGATCCGTCTGCGCGATGGAAGTGCGTCAAAGACTCGACTTTTTGGCGCTTTCTACCACAGGGAGCGCATCTCTCCCGGTCTGCCCGACCTCATGAAGCATCCTTAACGGACCCAAGAAATGGATTACCGCCAAAAACTTCATCCTGCACCACACCACGACTGAAGTCATGGGCATTATCCTCAACCTCAACCCCGTCTGTCATCTCCATTAGTGTGAATGGAACACATTAGTGCCGTCATCAAACTATGAAGTTTACATCTTATTTTTAGCAGTCAAAGCGCTAGACTTCCATCACCTGAATGAACTCAAGAACATCTGAATCACTTTACTTATTCCCAGACTCATCTGTGTCTACTCCTGGTCTTCCTTCACACAACAAGGGCTACTTGGAAAGGTCGTGCCGTCGTGTTCAAAGGTCATACTGTCGTGCTCAAGGGACATACCGTCGTGCTCAAGGGCTTTGCCCTTGTGTTCAGGGTTCGTACCTTCGTGCTCAGAAGTTGTACTTTTTTATTCATAATGTTCACTTGTTTTTCGCTCTGGGTGTGAAGGTCACAGTGTATTTTGTTCACGCGGCTGGACAAAGGTCACATCAGTTCACATACAGACGCTGCTGAAGACTGGTCATGGGGGGAGAGGGAGGGAGAGTTCAGGAGAGGTCGTGTCATTATTATAACTAGAAACGGGTCATTGAATCTACTCGAAGACAGGTCATGGCAGGTTAAGATGCATACCCGAAGAGAAGCGACGATAGGTCAGGGTCCTGTATAAGGTCAGGTTTTATGCTACCCAAGACAGGTCACTGCTGGTCAAGCTCAAGGATCAGGTAACAGGTAACTACAGGTCACGTTCGCGTAGTCTAAGACAGGTCACAGCAGTTTGTGCTTGTATACACGAAAGCAGGTCATCCGGAAGACAGGTCGCTGCAGGTCTTGGCTTTTGGCTTGTGACCACGCTTGTGGTCCCAGGGGCATGAAACTACGGATAGAGGGGGGGGAGGGGGGTCATCATGACCTCCTGTACGCTGCCACAACGACGAACCATCGGTCTGCAAGGCAAGCAAATTGACCATTAACAAACAGTGTCGGATATTTGCGTCATCCACACACGAAGCTTAATGACAATTTTCCAGAGAGAGAGAGAGAGAGAGAGAGAGAGAGAGAGAGAGAGAGAGAGAGAGAGAGAGAGCGTGTACCGCTGTGTGGAGGGGAACCCACCTAATAAGGAAGACATTATGGAGAAGATGTGGTGTCGACTGATGAGAAATAAGGCAGGAAATTAGATTTCCTCTTTGTGGCTGAGACTAGAGAAATAAGGATCTTATTTTTTGTCTTCATTACCAACTGAATATCTAGAAAGCTATCTTATATATATATATATATATATATATATATATATATATATATATATATATATATATATATTCAACTCTGCGAGGTTGTATTATTATCAGTTGACGAACCAGAGTACATTCTCATCAAAGAACTTCGCACTTCAACGGAGTACATCCTGTCCCTGCAACGCAGCGTAGCGCATCCTTAAAACTGTAGGAACCATTGGAAAATGGGATCTCACAGTATCACCAGGATCCTATTTAGGAGAGAGAGCCTACAATCAGCGTTTAAACCGATATCTTGTTAAGAATTCTCACTCTGGATTGCAAGATAAAGCTGGAAACTCTGATACAGTGTATGAAAACTTTGACATTATTTCTTTTCTTCTCTCCAATCCATATATTGCTCTCATACCTTTCTCTGTGATACGATTGGCGACTTGGTAGGATGGTATGAGAGACTTACTGACGAGTAATCACTTTCTTTAAGTCGACAAGGGAAGCAGAATGGGTGTACATAATTTAGAGTAAGTCCTACTGACAGTTTACTCATGTGTTGGGCAAGCGAGTCGGTCACTTCTCAGCTTGGTCTGAGGATGTTAACGTGTGGAATCCGGGATGTGTAAAGCCACAGCCTGGGACAATCCGCTTTGCCTCCTGCAAATCCTATTGATGAAGACGCTCGGACGCTCGACTGTGGGTGTCTAGCGAGGTTGTGGCAGCTCCGTCTCCACTACATTTGAGGGAGAGAGAGAGACAGGCTCTCCACTGTCTGAACTGCTTGCATCTATTCCCGTGTTTATCTCTCAAACTATCTATCTATCTATCTGTCCATCTCTTTATCTATCTATCTATCTATCATCTATCTATTCATCTCTCTCTCTCTCTCTCTCTCTCTCTCTCTCTCTCTCTCTCTCTCTCTCTCTCTCTCTCTCTCTCTCTCTCTCACTGACCCACCGACCCTTGTGACGTACTTGAAGTGCCCGGGGCAATACAATGCAACACCGGGGATATGAAGCGATGAAATGAATATCAAGATGATATTAAGAATAAAGAAAATGGTGTGTGTGTGTGTGTGTGTGTGTTCCCAGGGATCATCTATTCCACTACTGTCGTTATCTGGTAACGAGACGTCTTGCCTCGTTAACCACTTGCGTGCGCACTGGACATGAAAGGCGAGTTAATTATCGGGTATCGATCGCTGATCTCGCGATGGCTTCCACTCAGCCCAGACAGCAACAACCCATTGTTAAGTTACTTGGTGACGGAGGGCAAGTAATATTCCTCATCTTATGGGGGTAGCGGGAGGAGGACAAGCAATATTGCTCGTCCTGTGGGTACGAGGAGAGGAAGTATTGCCAATATTGCTCACACATGTAGAGAGGTCACGTCGCCGGTGGCGTCTGTTGTCCTGGTGGGATGTATGTGTTGTGTGGTTCGTCATAAGACCATGAGAATGTATATATATATATATATATATATATATATATATATATATATATATATATATATATATATATATATATATATATATATATATATCGCGTTAATGAGATGGCCTTGGTTAGGGCCTCAGTTGCCCGTGCTGTTGGCTAACATAGAAATACATATGGACATTTAGCTATATGTAGAAAAATGTTTCTAAAGAAAACCTTCACACAGAAAGGAAGAACCAAGGTAGATGTCTTATCATAGTTACATCATGGAAAAGAAATCATACTGTGACGCAGGGTTGCTGTTGGTCGTACGGCCGCCGGGGGTTACGACCAGCTACGATTGTTGTCGTTAACATAATTGCCAAGTGTCGTTACATTATAGTGAAACACAGGATTCCTCCACCGTGTTATGGTCTGTCACGACGTTCTTGCAATGCATTTTGTCTTGCATCAATCGTTCCTCCGTTCCATCATGATTTATAACCAGATTATTCATTTTCAATTGCAACTTGGTTTCCTACAATCACGATTTGTATGCAGGGGATTATACAACAGAGTCTAGCGCTGTTTATCAACTATGAATGAATATACGATCTTTGAATTATCTTGGACACTTGAAGGTGTTCAAGATTCCTCGATTGCTGGTTATGATATGACAGTGACGGCCTTAATCAATGACCCCTGTTAGTCACTAATAGGCCCAGAGCATCAAACAACCAACCAGCCCTGTTAACCTCACCACCGTAATTTATGTCCTTTGTTCTGAAGTATGGTATGGCTCCTGCGTTAATGACCTCTGGCTATCCATTAAACCCGGCGATATATATACTCACTGTACGTATGTATGATAGAAGCGAAGCCACTGTCTTCACTCCACAACCACAGTAAGTGAAATGTGACAAACAGGGCGAACAAGCCAGTCTCCATACCCAGTTACCCAGCTTGCTTGTGTGTGTGTGTGTGTGTGTGTGTGTGTGAGGGGGAGCCCGGGGAGGCAGCAGTCAGTGTAGTGTAGCCGGTGGTGAACCGTGGGTGGAATCGTGAGAAAAGAACTGTGATTATGCGAGTGTTGACTCTGGAGACAGACCCTTAGTTTTCCCCCCTGCTGTACGCCCACAGGGGCTCCATCTGCAGAACTGTCATCACTATAGACGCATTTTCCCCGTCATGTTAGTGAAGCCTAGTGTTCTTTGGCATAGCGGTGTGTACAGGACAGCCACGGACTATCACCACATTTACTTCAACAGGAAACTACAAGACAAGGTGAGAAAGAGTGACGTTTCAATTTTTTCCCCTCATTTTTAATTCTCTGTGCAATAGTGGCACACACAGAGAGAGACAAAGGTAATTATTTAGAATCTGGACATAGAAATAGGAAGGTAAGGGAGAAAGAGTATGTGAAACAGCAGACTAGAGTGGAGTTGTAATCACTTGAATGAGATTGATATTCGGGGTATACACGATTACAGTTAAGGAGGAAACACAATGTACATGTCTTGTCCACATTTTTCAAAGCTGATAATGAACCACACAGAATGAATATATTGATGAAGTATTTGAGTAAAATGATGGGAGAAGAAACTGATAATGAACCACACAGAATGAATGTATTGATGAAGTATTTGAGTAAAATGATGGGAGAAGAAACTGATGAACAATTTCAAGAAAAAAGTGATGAGAAGATGAGAAACTTGAAATAGATAAGGCGTAATTTGAAACATAGAGAAAGGGCTGAAAAATCTACCAATCTCTATCTACTTAGAGCTAGGGTATCTACTTACCTGTGATTAGGGTATCTGTCTACCTTATCTACGTAGAGTTCTGGCACTGAAGTCTTGGTTTCACCGCCAGATTAAGTGAAAGTGAGAACAGTGATGTGATAGTTAGGGGAAACATGAGACATGTTTCCCCCAGTTTGGGGGATGATGAGGTTAGTGGGTTTAAATATGGTCACTCACCAGGTCATAACAGGTCATAAACACCGCGTCAAGTTGTAGAGGGAAAACTTGTGACTTAATGTTCGGTATGTTAATTAACAAGCAACAGCAAGTCATTCTGTAGTAACGATGGGACAACTGATTTACAATTGGTGAACTAACTAGCAAGTCGGTCGTTAGGTACACAGAAAAGCTGGTCTACAGCAGGTCGATTTTAAGCTATAGAAGGTCACTGGTACGTCATTTGACAGGTTACTACATGGTAATAGATAGATTGGAAGAGGTCAGTCGCTGGGCCGGAAAATATTAGCCAGGAGTCACGGAGTATAAGCTCATAGGCTGCTATAAATGACCTAACAGGCTATTCTGGATCAGTTGTTTACCCACACTAGGTCATCTAGTCCCCTGGTCCACAACATGTCGGTTGGTGACCTCCTATAACCATGGGACATTAAGATACAGGAAGGGTCAGGAGGGGGTCATGTTAGGTCCTCACCTTCCTATAGCGTGGCGTTGGTGACGACCTGGGTGATGTAGGTGACCTCCTTCTGGGAGTCGTAGGTGCCATTGACCTCCTGTGTCTCTCCGGCCTTCGTGTACAGCACCATCGGCCTCTCGTCTTTCCCCTGAGGGTTCGACAGCAACTTCGACGGGGACTTGCCACTTTTCTCCGGCAGCAGCACCTTCCCTCTTCTCCCCTGCTGCTGGGGGCTCCTGCAGGGAAGGACTATGCTGAAGATCTCCAAGAACTCCTTACGGAAGTTGTCGTTGAGCCATCCGTACATGAGCGGGTTCGAGCAGGCGGACGACATACCCATCATGTGGCAGACGGCGTAGACGACGAGCATCGTCTCCATGTCGTCCCCGAATGGGTTGTAGAAGTCGACGACGAGGTTGTACAGGTTGAGCGGCAGCCACGAGAGGCAGAAGATAAGGGCAATGGCAATGAGCAACGTGTTGGTTTTCTTCATGCGTCTGTCGTCGCGTTCGCCTTTCTTCGACGATCTGACGATGCTGTTGGCCATGCGGAACTTGAGCTTCCGGCAGATCATCGCGTAGGAGACGCTGACGGTGACGATAGGAAGGCAGTACTGGACCAGGATGACGAAGACGCTGTAGTACCCGCGTCCATGCTCTGTCGGCCAGTCCTCGAAGCAGAAATTGACGGAGTAGAGGTCCGGGAGGTTGATCACGTGGTGCTTGAGCGTCCGCCAGATGAAGTTCGGGAGCGCCAGGATGAAGGAGATGACCCAGATGAGGAGCAGCATCAACACGGCGCCCACCGTCTTCAGGGAGTCCTTCGTCGGGTACACTATCACCTGCAGGAGGACAAGAAGACGTTGCCCTTTAACTCTTTGGTAGAGAGAGAGAGAGAGAGAGAGAGACCCAGTCTACCTATGTACGAGCGTCCGCAACGGCATCTTGCCTACGGGCTAGGGCTAGGGCTAGCGCGAAGCACTCACCGCAGGGAAGTACCTTAGAGCCAAGAATAACTAGTTGTGTAAGTTTCCTTTTTGTCAAGGGTTACGTGTGAGGGAGAGAGAAAGTGTGTGTGTGTGTGTGTGTGTGTGTGTGTGTGTGTCTGTGTGTGTGTGTTTGTGTGTCTGTGTGTGTGTTCGTAAAGCGAATGCCCAAAAGCAAGAGAGAGAGAGAGAGAGAGAGAGAGAGAGAGAGAGAGAGAGACTTAGATTTCACAATTACGTGCATGTAAAAATGTTTTCTGACTGCGTTTGAGGGATTTACATTAATTATATAAAGACTAAAGGGCAAGTAATAAAAGTGAGTGAATCATATGACATGTATCACATTTTTGTGCATCGAACCTACAGCTACACAGCGGTGATCTAGCACGCTACATAGCGGTGATCTGGCACGCTACATAGCGGTGATCTAGCACGCTACATGGCTGTGATCTAGCACGTTACATAGCGGTGATCTGGCACGCTGCATAGCGGTGATCTAGCACACTGCATAGCGGTATTCTAGCACGCTACATACCACGACAGTACCACAGTACATCTCTGACATTGCTACACCACAATCAAGAGCCTGAGCAATTCCGAGTCTGAGTCGTTGTACAGAACAAAATATGATATCGCAGGTTACGAGTGTCACTTAGATATGCACTACGTTACGTTAACTCCACCAAACGCTTGGAAAATGAGAGAGAAAAACGACAACGCTCCCTCTAAAGCAGTGGTCTCATTATGGAAATTAGGAGGAGTTGCGTGGGTTTACGTAGCGCAAATGCCAATAACCGGAAGACCGTGTTTGGACTGAATCAGGCCAACGCTGAGGACCCGCTGATAGTATGTTGGTTGAGTCAAGAGGAAAATGTCAGCGAGAGTTCCTCCTCCCTTCCTTCCTTCCTTCTGTGTTTGTTTCCAGTTTGGTGTTTACGGTCGGCGGCTGAAGGAAGTTACAGACGTGTATTTACTGACGTGGGTGAGTGACTGTCAAGTGGTGTTTACACTGGAGGTGCGGAGCTGTGTGGTGACTGTCGATGATGCTCAGGCTAGAATGGCGCAAGTGACTGGAAGTCGATGTTATAATGATGATTTATAATCTCGTCTTATGCAAACATTTTGTCATGTGTTCCTCTGCGTCGATTCTTAGGTAGGGAAAGAAACAGTTATCAAAACGGCCCACTCTTGAGTTACCGACGGCCTCATGGTCATCATGTGATGCTGGATGGTGGGATGAGGAGGGAGAAGTGCGGATGTCATCTGGTGGAGCAGCCAAGCTAGATGGTGGAGTGGGGTGTTGGTGGTGGGTGGAGCGCTGGGGAGATAGATGGTGGAGTGGGGTGTTGGTGGTGAGTGCAGTGCTGGGGATAGAGGATGGAGAAGGGCATTGGTGGTGGGTGGAGTGCTGGGGAGATAGATGGTGAAGTGGGGTTATTGATGGTGTAGGATATTGGTACTTTGCCACATCCTCTTTGACCCAGTTCCTTTGACGACTTGCTCACGGGCAATATCCTCCCATGTGTTATTAACTACATCCATTCCTTCAATATCCATGGGTCGACGACTGGGCTTCTCAATTACTGACATTTTGCCGTCTATGACTTCTAGTTGCCTTCTGCATCATAGACATAAGGAAGACTTTTGGTCTAGTTTGATCTCGTTAGATCTGATCTAAGCTGGTTACGTGAGCACGTACCACAAGACCAGGTCTAGTGGTAAGATTCTTACTAGAATGAGAATTTTGAGAGAGAGAGAGAGAGAGAGAGAGAGAGAGAGAGAGAGAGAGAGAGAGAGAGAGAGAGAGAGAGAGAGAGAGAGAGAGAGAGAGAGAGATCTGGAAACAAACAACTCGTCCGTCGTGCCCAAGGCTCCTGCCACTACTCAGTCGTCGTCGTATGGGTAACTCCCACACTCCCACAGTTGAAAACATCTTATAAGACCCTTAACCGTACAGAGGTAATTAGAGCCTAATGATGGCAGGCGTGTTTGTGCTCACAGAGTAAAAGATTCCAGGAATACATCCGCTAATCACTTCTTTAATTACTTGCTCAGCCAAGCGAGAAACATAGGTCTTTCCACATTTCATATACATATATACATATATGTATATATATATATATATATATATATATATATATATATATATATATATATATATATATATATATATATATATATATATATATATATATATATATATATATATATATATTGTATTATAGGAAGGGACATTCGATTAGTAAAAACAGGAGCATCATGGGATGAAAGAATGTTAAAGTCATCCACGTTGGAGTTAGAAGAGAAACGGGAACCAAAGTAAACCTCTGGTTCCTTTTCTCCTCTAACTCCACCTTGGATGACTCTCACATTGCTTCTTCCCCTGATGCTCCTGTTGCTCATCCTATGCCCCTCCTGTAATATCTTTTTGGACTGTCTGAAAAACACTTCTCTCTATCTCTCTGGACACAAGCAAGGCTTATGGTCCTGATGGTAACCATCCCTGTGTACTGTGAGGGTGTGCCTCTGAACTTACCCCTGTGCTTGCTCGTCTGTTCCGTTTCTCCTTAAAATCCAGAACCTTTCCTTCTTCTTGCAGGCATACATTGATATATCGCATCCCTAAGAAAGGGTGACTGTTCTGACCCCTCTAACTATCGTCCTATTTCCTTGACATCTACCATTTCCAAAGTCTTTGCATCTCTCCTCAGCTCCCATATCCTCAGACATCTTGAACTTCACAGTCTTCTCTCTGATCACCAGTATGGCTTCCGTAAGGTGAGAATCACTGGTCATATTCTTTCCTATCTTACTAAAATCTGGTCATCATCCTTGAAAGATTTTGGGGAGACTTATGTAGTTGCTCTTGACATATCCAAAGTTTTTGATAGGATGTGGCATCGGGGGTCTTATCTCTAAGCTCCCCTTATTTGGCTCCCCCCCTCCCACCACCCCCGCTACATATATGTATATAATTCATCACTCAAAAAAATATTTTAATGTCTTTTTCATATTTTCTTCATGTTGTTGTCGGCAGTTGAACCATATTAGGAAAGTTGCTGAGACAGACGTTGTTTTCCTGGCCCTGTTATGATGTAGATATGCAAATGAAGGAAAGGGTTAATTATTATTCCTGACTTGGAAGATGGATGATTAAAGGTGTGTGTGATGTGAACGTTAGCACAACGCTCATGTGGGAGTCTCTCTCTCTCTCTCTCTCTCTCTCTCTCTCTCTCTCTCTCTCTCTCTCTCTCTCTCTCTCTCTCTCTCTCAGTCAACCAGTGGTTTAGTTTTCAGGTCATAAGATAGGGTGTTGATATTCACCCCAGCTTACACAGGGGGTGTGCTCCGCTCTCCTCCGGGTGGGAGAAGAAAGTTATTTGAAGTCCCCAGCTGAAAGGGGAGTGTTACACCTTCCACCTCAGTCAATCAGGGACGCAGACCTCCACCTTCACCCAATCAGGGAAGGTGTCTCCCATTACGTCACTCTGAGATCGCTGAGCCTGTCTGTCTTCCTCCTACAGTCAGTGGGAGACGTGGCCTCCCACTCACAGGCTGTTAACTGTAGTTATCTAATCAAGAAGGAGTACTGCCTCACGTCAACGACTCGTGACCTCAGATAAGATAGGGTGTTGCCTTCTCGTTAATAATGATAAATGGTGTTCTTATTTTGTGTAGAGATAAAAAGAAAAAGAAACACGATTTTCTAAGATAATGCACATATCTTTCGTTATGATGAATAGCATCTCTATGTTAGCTGAAAGTATCTATGCATGTGACTTACACGCAAGTAAGTCTTACTTATTTACTTATTTACTTACTTAATGCTTGCATACACAGAGACAAATGCAAACATCTATACTCTGACACCCACATACAAATGCACACAAGTTAATACACAACAATACAAAAGTATACCCTGCGAGATGTTTATTAAGATATACACGATGTATACCCGTCTGGGGCAAGTGTGCACGGTAGGTCTTATCTTAAGAGCCACAATGACTGGCTGGGATGAGTCCACAGGAGCGCGACGAGGACGACACGAGAAGTGAGCAGAACGAAACGTGCGGAACGGCGGGAACATTCGACCAACCCTCGCTAGAAGGACGGAGGCTCAAGGGAAGACATGGTAACTGTGTAGGAATTTCTAAGAGGCCAAGACAGCGGTAAGAGAGACACGTTTCCCCGCACCAGAAGGAAGGTTGGGGTAGATGAAGAGGGCGCAGGAAAATCCTTCACCCAAACCCGTTCTTGATGGCTAAAGTCTCGGGGGAGACGAGACGACTATGTCGGAATTTGTATGTGGCCATGACAACGATGACGTAGATCAGGCTTTCGACACCTGACGAGACAAACTGGAACAAGAGAGCGTAAACAAAAGGCTGGGCAAGAGAAGTGTGCACGGAGGGGCGTGAGGAAGAAGCAGTAGAACTGTGGACCCGTGAAACAAGCTGAATAAAGAGCAAGTGAACGGGGCTGCCACTTGGTTGGGTTTAGGAGAATGTATGACAGTAAGATAGAAAGGGCAGTCAATGCCCCATCGATTATAATACTCCGTTCCCGTATACCGAAACAGTTCATGATATGTATGTGTCAACAAACCTTCCTAGACTTGGGGAGTTAGAGTAACCTTCGTCTGTGACCTCGGGGAGAGCGAAACGCGCCTCTTTGATTTATGGTGAATAACAACACACCTTTATGATGACCTGAGGTGGAAAATTAACCCACTCTCTGACTGAGAGAGAGAGAGAGAGGAGTGGCGACGGTTGTCTAATTTTGGAGGTAAATCAGGATGTCCTTTTTGATCCGAGGCAGATTGACGTCCTCCTAAAGCTGCGTGGGTGACATCACTAAAGAGAAATGAACATTAACCCTCTTTTTAACGCGAGGGAGAATGAGCGTTCTGTTCCTTAGAATGGAAGACATAACGCTTCACTGGTTGTAACGAACGGAACGCTTCGTACTCACCTGAGAACAGACAACGCTTCACTGACTGCAGGTTATCCGTCCTGGACGAAAGGAAAATGGAATTTTTAACGTCAACGGACGAAACCTTTTCTTCCTCCCGCATAACTCACATTCTTTTAAAAAGCAGGTTTGAACTTCCGTTTTCTATATACGATATTGCTCGAGGTGATGAGTTTCATAAAAAGTTTGATCAGGTTTGGAAGACCATTAGAACGCCAGGGTGAGAGATCAAACGCGTTCAAGTCCTCATTAAGGTACAATGTCTTTCCTCATTACCATATAAATGAACCGCCAAGTTTTGTTTTATCTTTCTTATGTAAGGTACAGTTTGCCCTGTTCTGTGTTATGTGGTATGTTAAGGCCTGTCTACACGAGCGGGCCTGATCGGCGGGCTTGCCCGTTAACGGGCATATTTGACGGGCAAACTATCAAATTGCCCGAAAGCCCGCCGAGCGAAATCACTGAGCTGGTGCCCGGTAGCTGGAGTTTCTACCCTGCCAGACGCAAGATAATATCGTGAACCCACAGCGGGCCTTCATCACACATCCCACGGCATAGTAGCACAGTGAACATTTAACGATGGCAGCCCAGGATAACTCTAGTGAGCCATCACTAGTACTTACTAGTACTTTGATTGACCTTTATCGTAAGAATCCATGTTTATGGAATGTGAAGCTGAATAAGTAGACCCACTTGCTAAAAATCGCAGAGTTGCTTCCAGACGAGCTTCTGCTGTAATGCTGTTTCTCATAACTGTGTCTTTCTTCACTATGTATAGCTCCACCTTTGATAACAAGATGTAAAAAGTGCTTACACTCATCCTCAGGTAACTTCTGAAGTCGTGTTCCTCACTACTTTGTAGTTCATGAAGTATTGTTGCAGTGCTTCCAAACATACTTCTTTTCTTTCACCAATCTTTACACCATATCCTTTTCTTCTTTTTCTTCTTGAGACACAAAGCTATTATCATAGAGCACAAAATCTTTTTCTTGACAATGCTAGGCACCATGGTTCTCGTACCGCACTCCACCCGCTACTGGCAACATCGTCGGGCAGGCCCGGCTGTTCATCACATCGGTCGTGTGACAACATTCACGGGCAGGCCCGCCAGAATTTGCCCGGTAACGGGCAAACCCGCCGATCAGACCCGCTCGTGTAGACAGGCCTTTAGAAAGAAAATTACTTCAATTTTCAGCAAGAAAAGTGAAAATTACAGTTCGTATTCATAAGTAATGTTTATAAGTTTGGAAGTAACCAGTAAATGAGATATAATTCATATGTTTTTGAAGACGTGATAAATGAATTCGAGACACTTATTGCGAAGCCCCTCATTAGGAAAAAAAAAACCTTCGTATAAATGAGAAATAAAAATTCAATGAGAATTCGTATAAATGAATCAAGTTTCCTGGAAGGGTTTATTGCTTTCGTGAGACACTGTCGGGGAAAATATCATCAATATAGTTATATCTCGAGCACCATGACGAACAGAACGACCAGCACAGCCGTCAGGAACCACCATTTACTCGTTCGGTTCTGACAGCCTTTCAGGCTCGTTCCTCGAATACTCACTCAAGTATCAGTTTCAGAAATTCCCTCCAAGTGAGGTGCTGTTAACAAGAGAAATAAGAATGAAGATCCTTTATACCGGGTCATTAAATGAAAAGATACAAACCATAACTTTGAAATAATTTCTAGCTTAAGTTTAGTATGTATATGATTTAAATAACTTTATCAAGTACTGGCACCTGATGAGGTGGATTGTCTCCACGAAAAGTGATGCATGCATAGAAAAATTACTTGTTAGATAGAATTATATCAAATCCTACTAAAGCGCGATATCACTCTCTCATATATATATATATATATATATATATATATATATATATATATATATATATATATATATATATATATATATATATATATATATATATATTCTTATGAGTCCACGGGGAAAATGAAACACGATAAGTTCCCAAGTGCACTTTCGTGTAATAATCACATCATCAGGGGAGATACAAGAAAGAAATATAAGTCAGCTGATATACAACGAAGAGACGTAGCTAGGACGCCATATATATATATATATATATATATATATATATATGTATATATATATATATATATATATATATATATATATATAACTTGGGAAGCGGCGATTAAGTATGAATGGAAAAACCTAAACACTGTAATAAAGTAAGACGTTGATCCCAGTATCTCTCTGACGCTCACAATATCTCGTCGGTGTGGAGGGTGTGGAGGAGGGTACGAGGAGAGGGTTACGTGTATGGCAGCGGTGATCTGACGTAAGGTCACGGTAGCCTAGGTAGAGAGGCTGTCATCAAACACCAGGGTAGTTAGTCTAACAGGGGAACACGTCAAGCAGGGGAACACGTCTGGCAGGGGGAACATATCTAGCAGAGGAACTTGCCTGATAGGGGAACACCTCTGGCAGGAATTGAAAGGACCTCATCCGCTGAGACAAGAATTAATCTTAAAGCCGATCATGGTATAAGATCCGGAACACTAGATCTAATTACATTCCAGGCAACAATAGATCCTCGTGAAGCTATTCCACGATTATCGTCCAATCTAACAGTGCCTCTGAAATCACGTATACAAACGGATAAGGGAGCAAACGGATAAGGGATTAAATTCCTTTAAGCTACGAATACTAGACTATTCTTCTTTGATCTGTTACTTTACAGTTTATTACCATTTACCTGGCTTTACAAAAGAGATATTAGTTTTTTCTTATGGGTAAAGATCCCAGTGAAGTACTCTATATAAAAGTAGATTACCCCCCAGAGCGAACTGTTATATATAATTGGTTGGAGAGATCGCTAGGGAAAGGTTTAGGGTCTCGGAAAACAAAGAATCCTGTGACGCAACTAATCGAAGCTGTCCCGAGCCTTTTGTTTCGACAGGCAGCGACAGAGGGTTCAGTATGGCTTCGAACTACTCTCTGTCGGGATCTGGAGGCGCAACGTAGGAAACTGTTCATATCAACCAATCGTGAGCCATAAACATAACGTGTATATGGTCTGAAGAGTTAACCTTAACATCCGGAGAAGGTGTCACAAGATTTTTCGGTTGGTGGTTGCATCTCGACGCTGACGACCGGAGTGGCCTTTGACGGTTGACTGGACTAAAGCCCATATGACTAGCCAACAGGAAGAGGAGGAGGAGAAGGCGGGCGGATGTAACACCTGGGAAGGAGAGATGTTGACTGACTGACTGGCGTTAGTAAATGTGATGATTCATATGGTATTCTCAAAGTCACATCCTTCCTACCCAACTTTACCTCTAACCCCCTCGTCCTCCTCCTCCTCCTTGTCCTCCTCCTTGTCGTCCTCCTCTTCCTCCCTCTTCTCCTCCTTGTCCTCCTCCTCCTCCTCCTCGTCTTCCTTCCCTGTCCCCCTCCAGCTTCTGTAGGCTTGTCTTTCCATCCCGCTGCTCCCCATAATCTTCACTTCCCATGACAAAACCTCTTGCCTCACCCAGGCTCCTGTCCTCCCTCTCTTCTCCCCGAATCACTTTGCCTCATTCCTCCTTCTCTGTAACTTATGTTCTTATGCCAATAAAAATGGCAATAATGTAAGTCGGTTGAGGAGGGGGTTTCCCTCCTGGACCTTCAGCTCATTCTCTCACACACTGTGGGCCAAGTGGGGTAGAACAGACCGTTCATACTCAAGTCCCAGCAAAGCTGCAAATTAACACAGTCACGTCGGTAATGTCTGCGTCGTCATGTTCAAATTTAAATCAGTCTAGAGACTCGTCCTGCCTGAGGTCACATCCCAGGTGAAAAGTCACCCTCAGCGAGTGTATATCACCGTCAGCCGACGAAGCAAGAGACAGTTTCGTTGGAGAACTTCTCCCGCAGTAAAGGCGTCCCTGCCACTGAATGTAGCGCAGTTTTGGAGCTGCTGGATCCATCCCCTGAGATTGAGTTCGTATTTCTAGGTATGATTATAATGATATACACAGCCGGATAGATGTGAATACATATCCTTAATGGAGAAACATCTCAAATTGACATAACCTGTTGTATCTTCTTTTCCCCGTACTTTGCGATGAGGCACATACCCTGTGATCCAGAGCTAAAAAACCTCTTCATATACTGTCATCCACAAGCCATGTCAAGCTATCTCATCCCATCTGAACCATCCTCATTCCCTGTTCATCATCCAAATGCCTAGTAAGTGAACATGCTCTTCAGTCAGTCAGTCTCTGTGATTCATACAAACAACGACCATCACTCCGACACCTGCTGTATACATCAGCTGCTATATACATCGCCTGCTATATACACTTCACGATTCATCAACGTGTCTTGTGCAACGCTCAGATACACATGGTTCACACACACCCATGCCCTTGTGGTCGAGCGAGCCTCACGTGTGTGTGTGAACACTATGCCTTATCAAGAAGCCGTGGATAACTCATTTACACCAGCTGACTAACGTGTTATTCCCCCATACGACCTCCGGAAGCAAAGTCACACATCCTGTAAACTACACTCAAATCTTCTGCACTTCAGTGAATCTGTCTCTCACTCTGTGAGTTCAGCAAGAACATCTTTCAGTCAGCAGGTTGATCTGTGAGTCTGCCACGGATGTGTGAGTTAGCCAGATTCGTTGCAGGCAAGCGACCCCTGACTCACAGAAGCTTTTAATAGTTAGTAATATTACTTAAGAGCCTCACAGACATCTTGTGAGCTACGTTTTCCCTTACTTACTCACACTCGTGACTCGACCAAGTCTTGTGAAATAAGAGGGGAGCCTTTTTTGCCCACAAGACATCCCGTAAACCGACCAACGTGTTCTGTGTGGCAAAAAAAAAAAAAAAACACGCCAAATGAGTCCTCATCCACCATTACAGTCGCCGTCTCATCTCAGTAACTGAAACACACACCCACTGCTGATTTAGGAATAAAAACACGGAGCGTTTGACGTCATCCGGCAGAGCAGAGGTTAATTACCTTGATGACCTATATATACGCCAGATTAATCATCGTCTCGATTAAGAAACCCTGGAAACTGTGACGATTTTTGTGTGTACGTACGTGAGCGTATTCATGATGGCCTATTTGGACAATACTGGGAGAGGGTTCTACACTCATGGGATCCCACCTGTTGAACTTCCTCTATTGCCATAGAACTGTTTTTAAACTTTTCTATACTGTCCACAGACACAGTTTCATCACGCAGTTTACACCATGTATCTTCTACTCTTCTGCTGTAAAAATCAAATAACATTTTTTTTCTTAACATCGCTGATGCGCCATGTCTTTACCCCTGTGTGTGTGTGTGTGTGTGTGTGTGTGTATACGCAAAACATACATGAACTCCAGCCGAAGCTATGTATGTGTGTGTGTGTGTGTGTGTGTGTGTGTGTGTGTGTGTGTGTGTGTGTGTGTGTGTGTATGTGTGTGTGTGTATGTGTGTGTTTAGTTGTGTGTGTGCGTGTGTATGTGTGTGTGTGTGTGTGTGTGTGTGTGTGTGTGTGTGTGTGTGTGTGTGTGTGTGTGTGTGTATGTGTGTGTGTGTATGTGTGTGTTTAGTTGTGTGTGTGCGTGTGTATGTGTGTGTAGGTATGTGTGTGTGCGTAAGTCTCTGTATATGTGTACAGAGAGAGAGAGAGAGAGAGAGAGAGAGAGAGAGAGAGAGAGAGAGAGAGAGAGAGAGGAGGGTAGCGGGAGTTGTCTTACAAATCACACGTGAATCACCAGTGCCACACCTTCAGTTAATCCGGTTGAATACATCGCTCGGAGGTTCATCACTCCCCTCATATGGTGGACACACACAGACACACACACACACACACACACGGACGACACCAGACACGGAGGTGGCAGTGCTGGTCCTCTCATCTCTTCCCCTCGCTGTCTGTGCTTGGTGAAGGCAAACACAGCAGGTTGTGGGTCTACGGCTATACCCTGCTTGTATACGGCATGAAATATGTTTTTCTATCCTCGTTTATTAAGTTATTTTTGCGGGTGATCTCTTTATCTTTTTTTCTTTTTCGTAAAGGACGAACGCTACTGGAGCGGGAGTTCTTGTGAATCACTACAAAACATTGGTTAGATAACTCGCTCTCCCAGCAACAGCTGGCTGGGTGGGCCAACCACTCACTCTGGCCTAACTAAACGTACAGTTTTCTCCTTCACAAATATTGTGTGTTTTATGTAACGGGTGTACGAACACACATCGCTCACACGCCCTATGTATCACATTCACACACACTTTGAACTTAGACTTAAACGTTCGATTTAAGTCACACACACACACACACACACATTGTAGTTTGTAAGTACTCAGACCAACATAAGTCACACACACACACACACACTGTAGTTTGTAAGTATTCAGACCTACATATGTTTGTAGCCATGAATGATATTCTCTGTGTCCTCCCACAGTTCCCTCAAATCATTCACAAATCGTTTGAATATTCATCTGAACCAGAGGTCATATTCAGTCCTCTCCTTCCTCCCCGTACCTCAGCTGAAATGCTCCTCGCATCACATGTGTGTCACTCACCATCACATCGAATGTATCCTCCACATAACTTATGCGAGAATTTATCACATACCTTACATCTTAACCACATGACTTTGCCCACAAGGTAAGGACCTTATGACACAACCTCTGAAGTCACCAGCCACCTGGTGAACACACACACACACACACACACACACACATGGCTCATGTGAGTCGATTGATTGCGTCTATTTCTAAAGGTGTGTGAGCGTTCATGTGAGTCAAGCATGAAGTAGGTGAGTCACCACTGGTGCTTGAACACCACCCCCCACCCACAACAACAACAACAACAACACCAGCAGCAGCTGCTGGTGAATATTGATCAGCGTTGAGGGGAAACCAGTTAACGTCAGCTGGTAGGACCGGGGTTAATTGCCCAGGCACGGTATACATGTCAGGTTCATCACTTTACTAATTAACACACACACCCATACACACACACACACACACACACACACACACACACACACACACATACACACACACACACACACACACACACACACACACACACACACACACACACACACACACACACACACAGACACATACACACACACACACACCATACACACACACACATTTCTGCACTGGTGTTTGATGTGTTTGTGGCCTGCACAGAGGGGCTCGCTACCAACAATTGATGGTCGGTAAGTATAATTCCGTATCGTTAACGAGGGACGGTTTGGTATTAGGCAGTTCGTTCGTATCGTTCGTACTGACTGCCTAGGGCGTTCGTGTCCTAAGGCGTTGCTTCGTCATACGAAACATTACAACTGTTGTACTTATACTGGTAGACAAGTTACGACTGCTGCTCTGTAGGAATGACATGATCGAACTTGTAAAATGACTGAGATGTAATCTTCGCTTTATAAACTACACTCATGTTAATTTGTGGGTAAAACTCACGGGATGATGTGGTACATTTATTTCACGAAGACCTTCCCACTGAACATGACTCGTAGGTATATTACATCACTAGACACAGCTGAGGGTTTTATTAATGGAGATAATAAATTGTTTACTGTTTTGCCAATAAACACATTAATGAGATAGCAATGAGGTATCAAGAGAGTTAGTGTGTTTTTAGATGAAGTTTTGTCAGGTTTTCAGTAAAATTGTTTTGCTGTTTTTAAATGTATATTTCAACGTTAGGAAATTTAATTATGTACTGTAGAACTTAACTCTCGATTAGACAACATTGTTTGTTGAATCTAATTGTATAAATCACGTTTTGATATATTTTGGAGAAGGAAGGATTGTTAGTCATTATTCACTTGTTTCTATATTCATTTATATTTAGCTTTTACGATATATATATATATATATATATATATATATATATATATATATATATATATATATATATATATATATATATATATATATATATGTATATATATATATATATATATATATATATATATATATATATATATATATATATATATATATATATATATATATATATATATATTTCAAGGGACTTTTTAGGTTTTATGTCTTTTATAGAAACTCATGATGTAGATTTCACATGCATATTATCCTTTCTGATGATGGTGTATGTAATCATTGTTGTTTCCCTCGATAGCAAGGTAGCGCCAGGTACAGGCGAAGAAACGCCGTAATTGCTCACATCCATTCTCTAGCTGTCATATGCAATTCACCGAAACCACAGCTCGATGTCCACAACCTGGCCCCACAGACCTTTATTTCTTACCTCGGCCGCTTGACAGGCCTTCGTTCAGTCCACTGACAGCACGTCGACTCCGGTATACCACATCACTCCAATTCACACCATTCCGTGGACGACTTTCACCCTCCTACATGTTCAGGCCCCGATCGCTCAAAATCTTTTCACTTCATCCTTCCACCTTTAATCGGATCTTCCCCTTCTTGTTCCCTCCACGTCTGCCACATATATCCTCTTTGTCAGCCTCTCATCACTCATATTCTCCAGATGTCCAAACCATTTCAACACACCTTCTTCTGCTCTCTCACCCGCGCTCATTTTATCACCACACATCTCTTTTACCCTTTTATTACTCACTCGATCAAACCACACCACATATTGTCCTCAGGCATTTCATTTCCAACATATCCACTCTCCTCTCCAGATCATCATCTCTCTCTCTCTGCCTTTCTATCAATCCACATACACACACACACACACACACACACACACACACACACACACACACACACACACACACACACACACACATATGTATATATTGTATGTGTGTGTGTGTGTGTGTGTGTGTGTGCGTGTGTGTGGGTGTGTGGTCTGAGTCCCCCCATCCCTCCTCTCCCAGAGCCTACAGTAAGCCCTCATCTCACACAGCATCTGAATCTGTCCTACGTTGTGTGGCCGAGAACACGAAGTGCCATTGGCTTTCCCTGCTTTTCCGGGTCTTTGTTGTGTAGCCACTCTCTCGCTGAGCAGGTCCTTGGACGCGATCGAAGCAGCAGCTTGTCTCAGGACAGATTTACGTCCCGGGACCATGGAAAACGGAAAACTGAGAACCAACTTTTATGAATATATGACATTTCGATTTCTATAAATTCTCAGCCGTAATGATTCACTCTGGTTATGTGAGTCACGCTTCGACCACAGGATCGAATCATAAGTAACTATGGATCATTTTCTCTACAAATCCTTTAATGTAATAACGTTGCTAGTGGTTCGAATCACACATAAAGCGCAGTTTGAAACCGCTTTGGTTTCCCTACCTATTAGTAAAAAGCTATCAAAAGGTAAAGTTTGCTTTCTACTACATTTTCCTTTATTTTCTTCAAATTTAGTGATTTGTAATTGAGCGTAGACTGAATATAAACATCTGAGTAATGTTGTTAATGAGTCGCCTCATCAGTAATGCGTTATCGCATTGCTTCAAGCGTTTATTGGTCAGGGATTCGAAGCGTCATCATCAACCGGAGGCTCGAGACAGTATTGTTTCAAATCAAACCTTCTGGTATACGTTTCTACAATGGCTGTTAAACGATAACTAAAGTTATTGATGTGACACAGACATCTGCTGTTGACAGTTATTCTCTCTGCCTCATATGAGAGGACTCACAGTGACGAGAGTTTTGGGATCTTAACCATGAACTGGAATGACCTGGAAACCCTGAACACAACAGGATCCTGAGCATGGTTCGTTCGAACCATCATTATGCAACACAGCGTAACCAATCACGTTCGACTAAACCATTCCAGAATCGTGGATGACATAACGAGCAGAGCCAGACAGTCTACAGACTGTAATAGCTGGAGCTTCTCTCTCTCTCTCTCTCTCTCTCTCTCTCTCTCTCTCTCTCTCTCTCTCTCTCTCTCTCTCTCTCTCTCTCTCTCAGTTGCCACGCCGTCTCAGGTAGTAACATGGAATTAGAAAACGTGACACACACATAAATGGACTGATAATACAGCAAATGTTATGAGATGATCATTATTGATATCATTAATACTTCAGTTATTTCTTTTTCTTCATACGCCATTTCCCGTGTGAGCGAGGTAGCGTCCAGAACAGACGACCGAGACTTACGGGATAAAAGATTCTCATTTGGCTCTTGTCTTTGTTCCTCTGTTGGAAAGTAATACAGGAGGGGAAGATTTCTACCCCCTCCTCCTTCCCCGCTCTCGCCCCTCTTAGTCGCCTTTTACGACACAAAGGGGGTACGTGGGCAGTATTATTATTGTCATTATTATTATCATTACTATTATTATCATTATTATCATTATCATTGTTATTAGCAATAATAAAATCATCAGTATTATCGTTATTATCATTATGATTATTATCATCATTACTGATATTATTGTTATTATCATTAATACTGTTATCAATATCATTATCATTATTATTATTATCATAATCATTATTGTCATTATTATTATCATCATTAGTATCACTGTCATCATTACTACTGCTGCTACTACTACTACTACTACAACACCTTCTATTATGATTTTCATCATTATCTTCATAATCATTTTTGAGATGATCATTATCATTTGGCAAAAGCCCAACATTTTACAAAATATAACATGAGCATGGTTGAGATGTGGTTGTAACGCGGTTGTTGACAAGATAGTTACAGTGGTGGGTGTGGTTGCCATGACTACAGATTGTGGTGGGGTATATGTGTGTGTCCTGGACGATCTCTCCTGGACGCCTCGGTGCTGGAAGGAGGAGTGAGTGGGTACTGAGGGACGCAGAGGCGGGCTCTGTGTGTGTGTGTGTGTGTGTGTGTGTGTGTGTGTGTGTGTGTGGGTAATGAAGATGAAGACGTAGGTCAGGTTAGATACTGAGGACCTGGGCGATGGTTGTAGACGATGGGATTTGCTATGAAGGTGAGTGTATGCTGGGGACCTGGGTGCTGGGGACATGTGATCCAGGGACGTGTGTGCTGGGGACGTGTGTGCTGGGGACGTGTGTGCTGGGGACATGTGATCCAGGGACGTGTGTGCTGGGGACGTGTGTGCTGGGGACGTGTGTGCTGGGGACATGTGATCCAGGGACGTGTGTGCTGGGGACGTGTGTGCTGGGGACGTGTGTGCTGGGGACATGTGATCTAGGGACGTGTGTGCTGGGGACGTGTGTGCTGGGGACGTGTGTGCTAGAGAGTGTGATGATAATGAAGACATCATATGTCATCATTCATCACCAGCCTGAGTTTACTTAAGCCAACTTTAATTCATCTAATCCGAGAGTGGTAATGAAAGAGAGAGAGAGAGAGAGAGAGAGAGAGAGAGAGAGAGAGAGAGAGAGAGAGAGAGAGAGAGAGAGAGAGAGAGAGAGCTTTCTTCACATTCTTTCCTTTCTTTGTTTGCTTTTAATTTCCTTTCCTTATGATTCTTTCTTTGTATTTTTCTCCCATCATTTGTATCCAGCTGAAAAAAAAAATATTCTCAAAAATAAGTAACATACATATTTATGAGACATAATATAGGGACAGGTGGCTGAGCCTTAGAGGGGGAAAAATCTAATGCAACGGAGCAGCAAAATATATTTGAAAACCACACGACAGTTTCCTAACAAATGAGTCGTACAAAGGCAGATTATGCAACACTTTGATCATAATGAATCACAGAACTGACGATTATCTTTACAGTATTCCAGGTAATTAACTGTAGAACATGGAATGGTACTATAAAGTTCTGATAGTGAGTTATACATCACAAGATTATATTACATTATCCTGATACTTTATGATTAAATGTAGGAAGATTCAAAGCACTGTTGTTAAGCTACAATTAATTACATCGTATGTTTTACGTTTCAAATGACGTAAAAATGTCACTAATACTCTCACATGAGGATCAGTGGCAGCATTACTCTCACATGAGGATCAGTGGCAGCATTACTCTCACATGAGGATCAGTGGCAGCATTACTCTCACATGAGGATCAGTGGCAGCATTACTCTCACATGAGGATCAGTGGCAGCATTACTCTCACATGAGGATCAGTGGCAGCATTACTCTCACATAAGGATCAGTGGCAGCATTACTCTCACATGAGGATCAGTGGCAGCATTACTCTCACATAAGGATCAGTGGCAGCATTACTCTCACATGTATCAGGCAGAGGAACTGACTGTTGACCATCTCAGATAACGAAATGATAAGGAGATAAATATCTTTTCCAGTTTGGATCTAATTCATACTCTCTAGGTAGATAAGGCGCAGAGGGTTGTAGTGAAAGGCACGAAGGTGGGACACATAGGCTACCTCACCAACCCAGTTGTTATATTCATGATGTTTCCGCCTCACTCATGTTGAATATCTGTTACGTAGGTACATCTTATGATGTTTGATAATCTGTGTAGCCTTCGTAACTTGCATCTGCTGTTGTCTGATGAACAAAGAAGCCACTAGGAACATATTGCTAGGGTCCACAGACTAGGTTATGGCGTCTCGCTCATTGTAAAGACTGTGATTAATGTATTTTCTTGCCTTGATCCTACCATTGTAGAGGCATATGAGGCAACTCTATATGAGATTTCTACCAATATACAAGTGAATATGTGTATGTATGTGGGAGTATGATTCATACAGTGATTCTGATTGTTAATCTGTTGCCTAAGACCTGCATTATACCTCGATATGCTGGCGTTCTCATTAGGTCAGACACAACACCGCGCCACCAAACACTGGCATTAGAGAGGATGGGAGACCTAATACACGAGACTCTACATTTGCATACTATATTAACTTGTGGGAGAGGGTGGTATCCCGGAGAAGCTCATCACACACCCAGAGCTATCTATCTATCTATCTTACCTCTAATCTACCTCAACCTACCTCTAGCCTACCACAATATACCCAGCCTACCACAATGTATCTTCAGCTTACCACTACGTACCCCTGGCCTACCTCAGCCTAACGTTAATCTACCACAACGTACCTCTAGCCTACCTCAACGTAACCCTAGGTAACCACAATGTACCCCTAGCCTACTGCAGCGTAACACTAGCCTAACACAGCGTAATCTTAGGCTACCACAAGGCACATTAGCCTACCACAGCGTAACCTTGGCCTACATCAACGTTAGTCAGAGCTGACGCGAGTGGAAATATAGAATTTTCAAAGTTGAACTTGTTGACAACATAACGCTTGTCCTCACTGGTGGACAAAATGAACCATTACGTTAATACTTAGCGTAAGACGGAGTTGAGAACGTTGTGTGCGTCAGGACAAAGAGCTTCTTGAGGAGAATGTATGTATAAACGTATGTTAGATGAATATGGTAAACAAATAATAATACTGAAGCACTACATTGATTATGGTTTCTTAAGCATGTCAGATTGTTTTTAATGAATGTTGCAACATTGTGCAACATTTGATATCTAGTAGCTACTCTGTAAGGAATAGGCCTGACTTAGGAGCGTTCAAGTGACGCCCGGAACCATCTTACAACCTAAGTGTCAGTTGAATGCCAGAGAAAGACGGTCGTAAAGAGCCAAACGCGAGAAATAAACGTCAGAAAAATGTCTGAGAGAGAGAGAGAGAGAGAGAGAGAGAGAGAGAGAGAGAGAGAGAGAGAGAGAGAGAGAGGACGCGGCAAGTCGAACTGCTTTAAACTAAACTTTCGTCGAGAAGAAAGACGGAACAAAGGTCTCCCCGGATAATGTTTATGGACCCCATACAGGGATCCTAATCAACCGTATGGGTCATCTTGATTACGTGTCCTGGAATTAGTTCCAATCGAAACTCGGAGGAAAATCTCTCCGTTTTCTTTCTTCGTCTGTCTGTGCCTCTCTCCTAATACAGACTTGACCCTTTTTAGGGATGTGGAATTTCCAAGACAATAAAATGCCAGAGTTGATGACAAGGAGAATCGTATCCTTTTATATGATGAAAAGAAAATAGAGGGAATCAAGAAGAGTTTTAAAAGGAGGATCTTTTTTCTTTTTTTTTTTTTTTGGTTTTAAAAGTTTGGAAAATCGTTATATTTGAGGAGATTACTTACTTTAGGCTCAAAGTGAGGCGTTGTGCACGTCTGAAACGATGGGTGGATTCGAAGGTGGCTAGTGGCAGAACGGTCAAGGAAAAGCTATTACAGAGAGGAAGGCTGGGTCATCGGCACGAGAGTGGACAGGGTCGTCAATCGAAAGAAGATAATTGTTACAGAGAAGGAAAAGACCAGTTGAAGCGGAACTTTATGGAACGGCGAGGGAAATAAGCGGAACTTTGAGGAACGACACCATTGTCGAGAGAGAAGAGAGATCGGTCCATCATATAGTTCCAAGTGGGTGAAGATCTGATCACAGACCTCGGAGAAATAAAGAGGCAAAAGCTTTATACCCTCCCACCAGAGACCCACCACATCATCCTCACCCACCACCAGAGACCCGCCATCACAGAAGCTTCATACCGTCCTCACCACCCACCAGAGACCCCACAAGAAACCCACCACCTCATCCCCACCCACCACCAGAGATCCACCATCTCAGAAGCTTCATACCGTCCTCACCACCCACCAGAGACTCGCCACGTCATTCTCACCCACCACCAGAGACCCACCACCTCATCCTCACCCACCACCAAAGACTCACCACAGCAGAAGTTTCATACCATCCTCACTTCCTCCTCCGATTCTTCAGCTAGAAGAACTTTGGATGAGGCTTTAACGAAAGGGCCAATTACCAGCTTCCAACAGCACTTGAGAGAGAGAGAGAGAGAGAGAGAGAGAGAGAGAGAGAGAGAGAGAGAGAGAGAGAGAGAGAGAGAGAGAGAGAGAGAGAGAGAATTTTATTTCCGGAATCTCACATGAGAAACTGCGTTAACTTGCTTCCTTGAGCTGGTTCGCTGTTGGTTTGTTCGTTCAGACTCACTTCAAAACTTTATTAAAATATTTTGTTGACGTGTGGAGTCGTTAAGAATTTCTTTTTCTGATCATTTTCTAGAATCTGCTCAATGGGGGAAAAAAAACGTTCAATGATTTTTTTTCTGTCTGAACTTTGGTTGAAGTATCTTTTGAATATGCTTCCGACATCTTTAAGAAAGCATCTTAGTTTGGACCTTTATCAAGAACTTGCTTGAAAGAAACAAGAACTTTTTAAGGTGTCCACTTAGAGGAGCAAGCAAGTGACTCATGACCTGAGCTTCATTGTTCACTCTG
Organism: Panulirus ornatus; assembly: GCF_036320965.1. Taxonomy (NCBI): domain Eukaryota; kingdom Metazoa; phylum Arthropoda; class Malacostraca; order Decapoda; family Palinuridae; genus Panulirus; species Panulirus ornatus. The sequence goes on from NC_092227.1 coordinate 2,293,174, forward strand.
CGATTTTGAACATGATTGTTATTCCACTGAGAACAATTTGATTGTTGATGTTATGAGGGAGGGTACATATGATATGCTCAACTTGGTTACTTTCATTACGTTTGTAGAACGAATATTGTACTTTCTTTTCATCTCTTTATTATTTCTTATATGTTTCTTTTCTAGTCATATTGACAAATTTACATCTAGTCTCTTAAATACAATAAGGGTAGATATATTATTGGAACAATTCTTGTATCTAATTTTTCCTTCGTGCAGTTTTCAAAAGGATTGTCAAATTCCTCTCTCACCTTGAACAAAACGGTACGACTCCTGAAGAAGATGCTATGACCCTTGAACAAGACGGTATGACCCTTGAACAAGACAGCACGACCCTTAAGCACAACTGTGTGATCCCCGAACACGATGGCACGACCCAAGATAGGACGGTCTGAACTTTGACCTGACCCTTAAGGGTCTCACACACACACACACACACACACACACACACACACACACACACACACACAAGGTTATGCAAAAAACAAACGAAGGCAAATCCCTCATACTCTCCTTTCAAAAATCAAGCCGCACAAGGATCAAAACTTCCTACCCTAAAGGGGCGATCATAACCTAGCGGTAGCGCCCCCGCCTGTTGCACAGGGGTCCCGAATTCGATCCTGGCTGTTGGAGGTTTGTATGTGACATATATATATATATATATATATATATATATATATATATATATATATATATATATATATATATATATATATATATATATATATATATATATATATACATATATAAGTGCCACATACGTTCAGTCTTTTATCTGATATTTCAAAACCCACCAGGGTGCCAGATCTAGCCATGTATTATTATCTAGATACTCACTTATTTCTAATACCGCTCTCCTCATTAGCGGTTCGGTCTCAGATCTCACACTGCTGTAACTAATAGTATACCTTAGGAAGCTATACGGGGCTGGAGGGTGTCGATTGCTGGATCACCCACTACAATTCCTTCTCATCCTCTCATTAAAGAAGATGAAAGTGTAGTTATCAGCAGTGAAAAGGGGATCCAATAGGATGTTAGAGGAATTTATAAGTTTACTCAATAAGATGTTGTGTACCAGAAGACAGCAGTGTAAGGAGGATCCAGTAGGATGTTAGGGATGAGTTTGCAGGTTTACTAAAGAAGGTGTTGTGTACTAGAAGACAGAGTTCGTTTTGCCATTGGTATTTTGGCTCATCTGGGTGCAAGTTTGGATTACGTTGCTCTCACTCATACCCTCACAACGCCACAGTGGACATACTCATCGAAGGAGGAGCAGGGAAGTGGTCCTTGTGTCTGTCATGTGCAGGGGGTTTGAGTGGAGACGTTATCGGTGTTGTGCTAAGTCAAACGGCAGCAGCATGTTGTCACAAGTGGTCCTCAAGTCCCGTCGTGACTGAGGCTAGAGGACCGAGGGAGGGACTGTCGAGGCCAGTAACTGAGCTGCAATCTCTCTCTCTCTCTCTCTCTCTCTCTCTCTCTCTCTCTCTCTCTCTCTCTCTCTCTCTCTCTCTCTCTCTCTCTCTCTCTCTCTCTACTCGATCATTTATTTTTGTGGTTCCTCCTCGGGTGACGTGCGCCTCTTTAAGTCTCGAGTGAATGAAGCTGGTCACGTCTCTCTCTCTACAGTAAGGTGCGTCCAGGGGGTGAGGCGCAGTTCTCCATAATACAGACTTTGAATTCGATGTCGGCGTCTGTCTGTTGTGACCCGAACCCTGAATCTGTTGTGGTCCGAAACTTGATTCGTCGTTGCCTCGCATTAGAGTTATCTTATTCATGTTTTCTGTCCACAGTTCCCATCATTTCCTCGTCGGCGATGTAATAATTTCGTACCTCTGTGCGTGTCTCTCTCTCCCCAGCTAAATTTTCTATGAAGTAAAAATAGCACTGACGTATGATAATGCTATGATCTCTTGTTCCCTGCGTCTGAGTGCATATCTTCCCTTGCCAGACACGAAATAAGTCGTCGTTCATAATGGCATTTAGGAAGCGTAGCGCCGTGGCGTATGCCAGACCACTGCCCTCGGGGTTACGACCTGAGTTAAGATAGAAGTTCCTCTACCATGATTTGCCCTTGACGAGAGTCCGAGTGACTCTTCCCTGAGCACAGCCGATGACGTCGGTCAAGAAAGTGAGAGGAGGAGGAGGAGGAGGAGGAGGAGGAGGAGGAGGAGGAGGGTTGGATGTAGTTGGAGAGATGCGAGAGAGAGAGAGAGAGAGAGAGAGAGAGAGAGAGAGAGAGAGAGAGAGAGAGAGAGAGAGAGAGAGAGAGAGAGAGGAAGATAGGAGGAAAGAGCAGGGAGAGTTAACGTAAGAGTGAGGAAAAGAGGCGGAAGGAGAGGAGGGAGAGGCAAGGCGACGAGCGAAATAAGACAGAAGACTTGAGGGAAGGAGGAAGGTATGTACACGGTGGCACTCGGCTCTGGTGGTGCCAAGTTGTCATGGCACTCGGCTCTGGTGGTGCCAAGTTGTCATGGCACTCGACTCTGGTGGTGCCAAGTTGTCATGGCACTCGACTGCTAACAACACGCCAGCATTTCTCACGTGATTACATTTTCCTACACGTGACCAGCAGCCAAAGGTGGACATACTACTTGACGATGGCCGGGAATATATGAATACCTCATCTTTCCTGACGATGAACAGGGAAATATAAGAACATTATGATGTTTACTGCAGTGATCCGCTTATGAATCTAATTAAAATTAAGGAGCTCAGCTGCCCCATTTCTACCTCTCCCACCGACAGTCTTGCATCCATCTCTCTCTCTCTCTCTCTCTCTCTCTCTCTCTCTCTCTCTCTCTCTCTCTCTCTCTCTCTCTCTCTCTCTCTCTCTCTCTCTCCCACGATGACATTTCATCATTGCCGCTTGTATCTCCCGCCTGAGTTGGGGAGATAACGGCAGGACAATACAGCGGCAACACCCCCCCCACCCCACAATGACAGGCCTTGCCTCACTGAATTGCCCCATTTTCATTACCAGACATCAAAGGAACCGGGGAGGGAAAAGGGAGGGGGGACGGGGAGGAAAGTTGGGAGAGAGAGAGAGAGAGAGAGAGAGAGAGAGAGAGAGGTAGGTAGGGAGGGACACACGACGCCGACGACCTGCCGCAGATTGATTGGCGAGGGTCTCCTCTCTCCTCCTCCCCGAGGAGGTTGGAGACCATTCAAGAGCGAGTGTATTTCTTCGGTGCGCTGATAACGGCTCCTCTGCCATCCACCTCCCATCAGATCCTCTCTCTCTCTCTCTCTCTCTCTCTCTCTCTCTCTCTCTCTCTCTCTCTCTCTCTCTCTCTCTCTCTCTCTCTCTCTCTCTCAGCGCGGAGAAAAAAAAAAGACACAGAGCTTTGAGGAGCGAGTAGTTACATGTCGTCGAATGATGTGTGTTGTGTGTGTGTGCGTGTGTGTGTGTGTGTGTGCGTGTGTGTGTGTGTGTGTGTGTTGTGTGTGTGTGCGTGTGTGTGTGTGTGTGTGTGTGTGTGTGTGTGTGTGTGTGTGTGTGTGTGTGTGTGTGTGTGTGTGTATTTCTAAACCGTAATAAGAGATGAAAGAAAAGGAAACACATCAATGTTTTCATAACCAGGAAATGGGAGTTGCTAGAACAAAAGTTGCTTAATGGATAAAGTTCATTATGATGCCACTGGCATCTCCGGCCTCCTGCTTTGGGATAATTAAACGTAAGTGAGGGTCAGAGAGCAACAGTGAGGCTGGGTTGGTCGTGTGTGGCACCCTCAGTGTGAAGACACCTTCCCCTAGCCAGGGTGAGGTTCTCCCAGGGCGAGGCAGTGTGGCACTGGACAGTATGATGACTCTGAGTATATAGTTTTTCTAGGTTTATGTTAGCTGAGACGGCACGGTCAACTGAGGCCCTAATCATGGCCATCTCATTAACGCTGTATATATATGTATATATATCGCTACACACACACACACACACACACACACACACACCACGAACAATGCGCTGCGGTAAATTTGATAACCCACCTCCCTCGCCATCAATTTTAGGTCTAAGCTTTACAAGTGGATTGTGATCACACAGACGACTATATCTTCCATAAAGAGTCAATGAAGGACTGCTTCAGGTAGGCTCTTCTAGTGTACCTTTCTCATCCATCACTGCGTCACTGCTTTCAAGGGTAAACACAGAACTAGAAAAAAAAGAGTAGAGTCTGTTCTTGGTTGTTGCCGTTTTCGTCATCCACACAGTAATGGACATTGTCTACTGAGTGCTCTACTTTTATTTGATTATGTCATTTCTTATAATCACAGAGACGGTATGAAGTATTTCTCTATGTATATATAAGGGTGGTCAAGACACTCGTGAGGTATAATTCAGAATAAACAGAAAGATCCTGGAACAGGTACACCTTGGTGCATAGAGGATCGGGTTGTTTCTTTACCCAGGAAACCCAAAAACATGGCTGGAAACGTTCGCTGGAATACCAGACAGACATATGGCAAAGGTAGCAAATTCTCCATCTTCTTCTTCTTCTTCTTCTTCTTCTTCTTCTTCTTCTTCTTCTTCTTCTTCTTCTTTGTAGTTTCTCCAGCACTGCTCTCTCTCTCTCTACACAGCTTGATCAAAGACAGATCAGTATCTCATATCGGAGAGATGAATCTTTTGTTGTCCTCCTCTGCCGCAACCCAGCTGTTGTGTTCGAGGCTGAGTCAGGAAGAAAGTATTTGTTGCCTTAGAGGCGAGATGGCGCTCAGGCAGGGAGGCAAGTGCGTGTATGCAGTCTGGGCTGACGGCGGGAATGTACGTATAAGGCACACATGCAGGAAAAAAATCGAGAACCAGATAATGAAAGAACATTTGCTGAATGTCAGATGGTATGAGGATGGGGGCGACAAACAACATGCTATCATGAATTGGGATGATATGGTTATAAGTCATTTCCTGGAGATGCGGCAACCTTGGATCATTCGAGTCTGCCGCTAGAACCGTGTCATCAGCAAACAGCAAACATATATGAATATATATATATATATATATATATATATATATATATATATATATATATATATATCTTGTGTTTGTGTTTGTCTTAGGATTTATAGCCATGCACAGATCACGTTATCACGTTGTTGACACGTAGTGAGGATAGACTGACCAGCTGGATCAAGAGAGCGAGCAATGTTTACATTGCTCACGAGCGGAAAACGTATCGAAAAGTTTTCAGAAAAACAACAATGAATAAAGATATTTTCTGGAAGGTCATGAAATGAAAAAGATCTACAATTTAAACCAACAAGGAACGTGGGCCAGGCTGGTAGACCCAGCAAAGCTCTATCGTCCGAAAAAATCTTAAATGAAAATTGTGGTAAACGAGGCCATGATGGGGTCACCCCCACTGGGGACGTGACAGGGATGGGGACATCGAGTTCCCTGCGTCTGGGAGACTCGCCTCTGTGGCTGGGGCGAGGGAGGAAAAAAAAAAAAAGATAAGCTTCATCAGAAAATCATAGACGTTTGCAGACGTCGAGGGAAGAAGCTTCGTGGATGTTGGGCGGGAAATGCCTAGTTCCATCAGAAACTCGTGAAGTCGCATCTCCCAGTGAGGAAAGGATCGGGAATCTTTTAACCAAAAGGAAAGTGAACTACTGACAGCTAGTGACATATTTCTTTTTTCCTCCAGAATTTCCTTTTACCCAAGAATCTTAAGTTCTCTTCCATGCCAAAACACCTGACTTGCTGAACAGATGATTAGAACAGATTTATACATGTATCAACACTGCACTACAGATGGTGACTATGGGAAAAAAAGAAATTGATAATGAGATTTATCAGGTAGAAATGGTAGGTTGAAACAAGGCTGGAACATTAGGTAGACACTTTAGGTAGAAGTAGTCAGTAGGGACATTAGGTAGACACTTTAGGTAGAAGTAGTCAGTAGGGACATTAGGTAGACACTTTAGGTAGACACATTAGGTAGACACATTAGGTAGACACAGTAGGTAGACACATTAGGTAGAAGTAGTCAGTAGGGACATTAGGTAGACACATTAGGATGACACATTAGGTAGAAGTAGTCAGTAGGGACATTAGGTAGGAGCCTCTGCAAACCCTGCGCTAGAGATGCCCTCTGCCAGTGGCATGTTAAGGGTGAGGCACTTAAAGTTAATATGCGTCACGAGTTCAACAGTTATGGAGACTTTTGCCGCGGCCACCGCAGAGGGAACGGGAATCAGAGATACAGATAGATAGATAGATAAATAGATAGATAGACAGATAGATAGATAGATAGACCATAAGATATGAGATCCTTCAAGGGAGCAAAGGAAAAGGACACCATTTTGACGGGAAGAACAACATACATAATTTTGTAGGTAGCTTGAAGGATCACTCCCTCCTCCCGCCCTGTGTCACACGCTGCCGGAGTTATATCTCAACCTGCAACTTATAACTTTGGTTATAACTTAAACAGAACGATTCATATCGTCAGCCTTTAAGAAAAAAAGCTTTTCCAAGCATCTAAAGAACTGAATCACATATGATTTAGAACTCTGTATTTTATATCGATTTCCACTCGGGTTTTTGTTGAACGTGGAACTTAACTTTTAGATTTATCTCGGCTGTGAGTTAGAAAGTCTAAGTTATATACGAACTCATATTTAGTCATTAGTTACCCATCATCGAAAGATCTGAATTGGCATAAGATCCAAAACCATAGATTCGATTTATATTCTCTTTTTTCCCCCTTTATAACATATACATTAGAGCCAGGAAGGTCCCACACAGAGGTGCTCACCCGGATGTTATGAGGGGCATGAACGTACGTAGGAAAGATCAAGAATCAAAATGTATTTTAATCTTGTGGTCAAAAATGTTTTATTATCAACACGTTGGTAAGAATTTCACCGTTCTTTTAATGTTGTTATGTATTTATTAAATGTTCATTATTTACCACTGGTTACATAATGATTCACATTCTGATATTTGTTGTGAGTAAATACAAGTTTTTTCTTTTAACTTTTTCTTTCGCTCCAAAAGTGCAACTGTAACGTTCAACCTTTTCCCAGATTTTTTTTTCTTTGGTAAACAGAAGCTAATTAGAGGAGAGAGTATTATCTTCACGATCTTAATTAAGTTAAGTAGAATGTTAAGTGTATTCAAGCCCAACTTAACTTAGAAAGATGACAGAAGTTCTTGTGTTAATATTCTCTTAACCATTTCCAGAAATCTAACAAAGCTCACGGGTAATCTAACAAAGCCCACGGATATTCTAACAAAGCCAGGTTCACCCTAGTTCTCCTTTCTCATAGCACCACACGTATCACGCGTCCTCTCTCGTTCCTGGTCATATAAACTGCTCGGTGTCTGATGCCACTGAATTCAGGAAGAAACATAGAAACGTACGTCTCCACTACAGAAGACCCCCCCCCCCCCCCCCCCCCCGGGGTCGTGTCTTTCAAACCCCGCTCTATCGCTTCAACAGATCCTCGCTGAAGCATAATTGAATGGCGTTGGGTTGATGAGATTAATCAAACTCGTTAATTACATCGATTAATAAGGTCACAAAGTTAAATAATCCAGTCGACCTCTAGGCAGGGTAGTCTCTGACGCTAATTAGCAGCTCCCAAGACTTGGCCTATCTTGTTCATCATCATCCACTGCTCAGAAAAGGGGGAAGTAAATCGCCTAAGCAAAAATAAGAATGTCTCAATTTTCACTTGTCACATATGAGGCCTGTGACCTTACCGGGCCCTGACGGAAGATTAAAAGAAAACAATTCTCTTGTGTGAATGAAACGGCAGATCAAGTATAGACCGTATGGATGAGCAGTGGAAACTGGATGTAGCGTAACTCAACATCCAGTTCCTGTAGGAGAATCGCCTTTATCCAGGAGGCCGCAATGTGGCTGGGAGCTTGAGCTGTAAACTCGGGAAAAAAAAGGATTCTGCCTGGTATAAACTCTTGGGTTCTAGAGCAGTTGATAAACGTTTCGAATCCATTACCACAGATGCTCACGAAGTCTCTCGACTCCTCACTGGTCGTTTAACTTTACCGTGACCAACTTAATTACTTAGGCCTCCATTATAGGTAAATAGAGGGACTAAGGATGACAAAAGACCTTAAATATCCCACAGGGAAATATTGAAACTTTTGCTCAGATGAGTCTCATTGGAAACGAGCAAGGGTTGCTGATGTCAGACAGGATGGTATGGGGTCATATTGCCTCCCACATCGTTGTTCCAGCTTCCTTGTCTTCCAGAACTGCCTCCAGCGAGATGACGTTTGAAAAACTGGCAGCAGGAGCCCTGTGGAACTGATTGCTTGAGGTGACAAGTGTTACCTGAGGATGTGGCATCTTGCACCCTCCAGACAGCTGGTGTGGGGAGTACACGTGTGCCTCCGCCGTGAGAGACGAATACCTGGAGCATCTTAGGAAATCTATGTGGTACGGTTGAGTCCAGGGAATAACAAAAGAGCGTGAAGTATATGGAAAGGAAATATATATCTGTTCCAACGGGTTCCGAGACGCTTGAGCCTGGAGGGGTGGAAGGATGTGATTCAGGTCTTAATGAACTAGGCTTTCAGATCATCTGCTCACCTATAGAGTACAAAGCATTCAGCTTTCTGCTTCAGCTCCTCCGTATAGCTACCCAGCCAAGGACTGCAAGTTGGCATTATAGGTTCATGTGGTCACGACGGAAGTGCTATTAAGTCTGGGAGACTCGCCTATAGTTTCTATCAGAAGATTATTTTAGGAACTGCACGAGAAACAAGTAATTAATCTTAGCCAAATACGGTAAGTTACAAGCAATCCGGGCCTTCTGATCCCTCGTCTGCTCGCTCTTACGTAGGGCTACCACACGCTCCCTCACTACCACCACCACCACCACCACCCCCTGACCACACCATCCCTCACCACCAACACTCCCTCCTCCTCAAGCCTCTACGCCCTAAACAGCGTTGTGACATTTTCCAGTACTTCAACCACTCACCTCCCTCTCTCTTTGTCTTCATACTTTCCAGTTTGCGGGCGGAACCTTCCCTCTCAACTATATAACAATGAAATATAATGTATTCCTGAGAATATATATCACCCCAGCTGCCAGCTATTTCATTGCCGTTAAGGAAATAGATGAATTAATGGCAACTCTGTATGGAGGGTTAATGATCGTTCGTCTGGCAGCTTTATTGCCTTGCCTACAGAGGGCAGACGGAGAGACAAGAGAGCCTTTTTGTCGTACAGGAGATCTAGAGTGTCAGGCCACCAGTCTCAGTGAACAGGTCCTCGACCCTGTGTTGACTGAGCTATGGAGATGGTCACAGGCGTAAGCCTCGAGGCCAACCTGGCCTACTGGAGTCACCCTCGATGTCTTGCTTGGCCACCTTACTCTTCCTTGAAGTCTGAAGGAAGTAAATGTGGAGGTTTTAGGTTGTATGTGGCGTGTCTTGTGGTGACAAGAGTCTCTTGTTGCTGAGGGTCTTGACAGACCATTCAGAGTCCACTATTTTTCGTGTGCAATCACCTATCTACATCGTTCGAGGAGGGAGTTTTACACCCGTGGGGCCCCATTTGAGGGAGTTTTACATCCGTGGGGCCCCATTTGAGGGAGTTCTACACCCGTGGGGCCCCATATCTAGAATATTTCTATCATCACACAACTTCTTAAATCTATGTTTGCTCTCTGTAATATAAATGTGTGTGTGTGTGTGTGTGTGTGTGTGTGTGTGTGTGTGTGTGTGTGTGTGACAAGCTACAGCCATACATAAATCATCACGTGTACACAAAGTACAGGGAGTTATAAGCTGGGTTAGGAAGGCTCTTATTACCTCTGTGTTGACACTGTACGTGGCGGGACAAAATATAGCCAGTACGATTTCTTAAAGAATATATGCGATTGGTTGACGGTGTTTTTGGACGATCACATGCACCCTTAGCTTTACACACACACACACACACACACACACACACACACACACACACACATGACTGGAATCAGGTGTAGTTCCTGGAAGACGCCTGAAGCTGAAAATCCTTATACAAACATCCTGGCCAGGTTGGTAATCCTGGGGAACACTCGACCAGCAGGACCTGACAGACCGAGGAAATTAGATTCTTAGATTAAGCCGTTCGACTCCGTGAGCGAGGGAGGGAAGGAGGAACTTCTGCCCTCCGTCAGGATGTAGTGCTCGATGTCTGAGGAGTGGAAGGAAAGGGATTCCCAAACCAGACGAAGGACCATTACTGACCCTCTGTGAGGTGTGTGTGTGTGTGTGTGTGTGTGTGTGTGGGTGTGTGTGTGTGTGTAGTCTCCCACTGCAGAAGACATGATACACATATACACAGGGTTGGAAGACGGGGCAACACGAGTGTAAAACTCTCTCCTCGTAACACACAAGTATACACAACCAGATTACTATTACTTGTTGTGACACGACGTAGTATATTATATATCAGTAGTTACATGATATAGTGTATCATATATCATTAGTATCATGATATAGTATATCATATATCAGTAGTTACATAATATAGTATATCATGTGCCATTGTGCCATTAGTTACATGATATAGTATATCATATATCAGTAGTTTTCCAGTGATGGGCTAAGTAGATGCCAGGCAGATAATGTCATGATGTGAAGCAGAGTGATCAAAGTACAGTGGGCCCAGTGGGTTTAGAAATGAGTATTTGACATGGGGAAAACAATGAGTCCATTATCAACACCATCAACATGTACGTCTTTGAATATAGGAAATCTTTACGTATAGCTGAGGATGATCAGCTGGAGATGTGAGGTTAACTCAGACGCTGTGTGACGTTGAGGAAGAATGAAGAAGATGACTGGGAAGATGATTGAACAAAGCCCCATCTGACCTGCTCATCTATGGGGAAAACTCTTTAAAAAGCTTCTTTACTCTCTCTCTCTCTCTAGACGGTGGTGGCCAGAGATTGGCTACGGATCCTTTACAACCACGACCTCCCCACCCCCCCCCTCTTCTCTCTCTCTCTCTCTCTCTCTCTCTCTCTCTCTCTCTCTCTCTCTCTCTCTCTCTCTCTCTCTCTCTCTCTCTCTCTCCGTCTCGGCTTCAGACCCTGCTGGCTTAACGAGCAGAAGCAAGATTTATGGAAGGGATGAACGGGTTTAAATTTTTCTCTCAAAAGACAAAAAAAAAAAAAGGAAAGTTTGCTGATCCATGCATATCTCTCTTAGTGGGATGGTCTTATGCGTCAGGGAGGCAGACACCACAGGAGAGAGACTGAAGGTCACGCGACCCCGGGGGTCAGCGGCGTAGACCTCGTCACCAGGGGATGTGGTCGGGATGTGTTTAGAAGGGAGGGTCATCACTACCAGGTGCTGTATGAAGGGCACCACAATATCTACTGATCTTTATTCTTACGTTTTAGAAGAAACTGTTCATACAAGGTTGGAGTGATGTGGTGGTTTGTGGTGGTTTGTGGTGGTGTGTGGTGGTTTGTGGTGGTTTGTGGTGGTGTGTGGTGGTTTGTGGTGGTGTGTGGTGGAGTGTGGTGGTGTGTGGTGGTGTGTGGTGGTTTGTGGTGGTTTGTGGTGGTTTGGTTTTCAGTCGAATTTTAACTTGTGGAAAATTTGACATATGAACTTAATAGATGCAACATCTATCAGATAATTATCAATGATAACTGTGCGCGCGCGTGCGTGTGTGTGTGTGTGTGTGTGTGTGTGTGTGTGTGTGTGTGTGTGTGTGTGTGTGTGTGAAAGACTTAATGAATTGTGTCTATCTTCTATCAGTATTATTCATGATTCTCTTGCACCTCCACGGCCTGCAGTACATTGAGTAGCAGGGGCAGGAGGAGCTAGTTTGAAGCGAGGAGTTCTCTGACGATCTTCTGCTTTGTTTCGTCAACTGAAATCTAAGTTTCCCTTCATGTTATAACCTGAAGCAGAGTGGAGGGTCAAATGACACCTCATGAACTGTTTACAGTAGCAGATCAATACATGAATCACGTACAGGACGGAGGAAGTAACCCTCACAAGGCGAGACAAAGGAGGAAGTAACCCTCACAAGGCGAGACAAAGGAGGAAGTAACCCTCATAGGGTGAGACAAAGGAGGAAGTAACCCTCACAAGGCGAGACAAAGGAGGAAGTAACCCTCACAAGGCGAGACAAAGGAGGAAGTAACCCTCACAAGGCGAGACAAAGGAGGAAGTAACCCTCATAGGGTGAGACAAAGGAGGAAGTAACCCTCACAAGGCGAAACAAAGGGAAAACGTTCCATCTCCAGACGATCGACGCTCATTGTACATTTTCTGTTGGAGGGAGTCGGGCAACGTCATCTCTCGATATATCTCGAACAATGGCTAGATTTTTTTGCGCCAGCAGATTCTCCCTCATGACAACAATTGCTTCTCCACAAACGTTTATCTTCCTTCCCAATTTTCAAATTTCTGTAGCCATTAAAAAAGGAAGAATTGATAATAGTTTTTTCCGGAGGAGCCACAAACGCGTTTATATAATTGCCTGAACTCAACAATGTGAATGTGGCTACGATAAGGTCATGTTCTCGCGTCCTCGGCTTTCTTCTTCCTTCATCTCGGCTTTCTTCTTCCTTCATCTCGGTTCTCTTCTTCTTTCATCTTGAATTTCTTCTTCCTTCATCTCGGTTCTCTTCTTCCTTCATCTCGGTTCTCTTCTTCTTTCATCTTGAATTTCTTCTTCCTTCATCTCGGCTCTCTTCTTCCTTCATCTCGGTTCTCTTCTTTCTCCGTTGAGTTGTTTTGGAAACTTTGTCCTGACGGCCAGGATCCGTCGCCATGGGAACGTCTCGTGCCGTGGAAGTGATATGAACCACCATGATGATGGTAGTTTGCATCTATGGTGATCCAGGCCACCATGACAGTGGCCATGTGTCTCTCATGGTAATGCAAGCTAATGTTATGAGATTATAACAATGGTTGTAATCGATTGCTTGTTGTGTGTCTCTGTGTGATGTTTGCCCGTCTGATGGTCGTTGGTGCGTGCATGGCGTCTTCCGTGGCAATGCCTCTCCACTGTATGCTTGCCTGCCAGCATCGCCATGCTTGCTTCCAGCGCAGTGCTTGCCAGCTATGCTTGCATGCCTCTGGGTCATGCACAGTGATTCCTCCTGGCTCTCAGCCCGGCCAGATCAGTGGGTCATGGCAAGGTAGTAATGCAGGAGCTGGTCTACGGTGCAGATGAATGGTGGCGATGGTGTTGGAGGTAGTGGTGGTGTTGGTGGGGGCCAGTGTTGGAGAAGCAGTTAACGTCGAATGTTCCCTCACCTCAGCAAGCAGCACTTGCTACAGGCCAGCGGCGCACAGCTTACCGTTAACAGGAAAGGTTTAGCATCTCTCCTGTTATCCGTTTCGCCCGTGAACGGTAACTCGACACAACAGAAGTGATCCAGCTTACTGTTGGTATTTCAGGTGTAGATATTTCTCAACAACATAACGAGAGAAAAAAAAAGATCATTATTGCGTTACTGCGAACAAGGAACGCCTAGTGTGGGATATGAATGCTTATAATCTGTTAATTCATTCAGCAGGATTTAACTGTCAAATATTTTCTAATTACATATCAACTTTCTATGAAAGAGTTGATGTTCTGTCAGTGGTTATTATGTGTGGTATTACCGACGTAAATCTTCAATGTATTGTTGAACAGGATTGTATTTCACGGCCAGCATTGTGTTCGTTGATCTTGTAATCGCGTTGATAATGGCTGTATTCAGACACAGCATTTACATGATGACCATTACCAGCACACAGACAATACTGTAGTTAGGATAAACAATAACTGTAATGTAGACATACAAGGACGCAAATCCAATGTAGGGCAAAATGCTGGCTATATTTTTATTGTTGCTTTACTTGTAATATTTTATTTGCTGGAATGTTCATGTGCAACATGTGGGGTGCAACAGCATAATGCAACACGCATCACCTGACGATTGACTCCATATACATATACTTAATATATATATATATATATATATATATATATATATATATATATATATATATATATATATATATATATATATATATACATATATATATATATATATATATATATATATATATATATATATATATATATATATATATATATATATATATATATATATATGTGTGTGTGTGTGTATGTGTGTGTTTGTGTGTGTGTGTGTGTGTGTGTGTGTGTGTGTGTGTGTGTGTGTGTGTGTGTGTAAAATTGATATGTGAAATTGATTAACTAAGTTTGGCAGTGAGTTATAAGGTTTTTAAAACGAAATTGAAACAATATATTTGTAACTATGAGGAGAAATGACACAATTGTTTGTTCACTCCTCACATATACTAGCAAGTGATTACACACACACACATACACACACATACACACACACACACACACACACACACACACACAATCACCAATGACACTGGGCACCACTGTCACGGATTATCACTGTCATAGGTCACCACTGTGATAGCTCTGATAGCTCACCACTGTTACAGGTCACCACAGTGACAGGTCACAACAGTCACAAGTCACCACTGTTACAGGTCACCACAGTCACATATCACCACAGTCTCAGGTCACCACTGTTACAGGTCACCGCAGTCACAGGTCACCACTGTTACAGGTCACCACAGTCAAAGGTCACCACTGTTACAGGTCACCACAATCATAAGTCACCACTATCGAGGTCACCAGTGAAACAAGACTGGACTGACAAAGATGACCAGTAATACAGGTATACAGGTCACCAGCAGGGGTCATCACTGTTAAGGGTCATCACTCGCACGTCCAACCTGAGCCTGACGTAGGTCACCAGGATTATGGGTCATCACTACTGCTTGCCCTCTACCAGTACACCGGCGACGCCATACCAGTTCATCAGGCGCACCAAGACGAGTCACAGTCTGGACTGTGGTCACTAATGACTCTTCAGGTCATCACTCCTGACCTTGGCAGCTTGGCTCAGCACCAAGATAGGTCACTGCTGGCCAAATGTGGGTCATCCATAACACCATACAGGTCACGTTTGTTGCAGGTCATCGTGTAGTATATATAGAGAGATAATGAGGTCACCATATCTTGTTATCATGATGTCACCACTAACACCACGCTGGGTCACCACTTCAGCCACATCAGGTCACTAAGGGTCACTGTACGCCAGGTCACGACCGTTCACCTTGGCGTCACAACAACCTGGATGATCCAGCCAAACAGTCCCCCATTGTAACTACTGCAGGCCTCGTCAGCCTCACTACTGTATCAGAAAAAAAAAAAAATGTTCTTTTGTTATGCAAATTGTGTCGTATGTGGGTAGCGTGGTGACCTCGCGGGGGGGAGCTCGGGGTCTGTGGAAGCCAAGACAAAGACCTCCATTAGCCCAGTGTGGTCATACGAAGGAAAGTGATATTTGCACAGTGGCGAACACAATGCTATGTCTTCCTGTGCCCACGACTCCCTCCAATGTATGTAATTGTTGAAGTTCGTAATGGTGGTGGCTTATTTATACGTATATACAACAAGGGAAAATTTCTTTATCCTTTTTTTTTTCTTTTCATCTCATTCACACAACTGGAAAGACTGGCTTCTGTTTGATGCACCTGTCTGTATTGGACGGATTCGTGTTGATAGACGGTAACAAACGAGAGAGAGAGAGAGAGAGAGAGAGAGAGAGAGAGAGAGAGAGAGAGAGAGAGAAGAGAGAGAGAGAGAGAGAGAGAGTGAGAGAGAGAAAGAAAGAAAAGGATTATATGACTTAATCCTGTGTGTATAATCTTTGTAATCAATCCTGTGTAATCCTCTTTGATAATGGTTTACCAATGCTCCAGCGTGTTTACAGTAATCCTATCTGCTTGTTACGAGAGAGAGAGAGAGAGAGAGAGAGAGAGAGAGAGAGAGAGAGAGAGAGAGAGAGAGAGAGAGAGAGAGAGAGAGAGAGAGAGAGAGAGAGAGATTTCTCAACTATATGCCACCACTCTTGAAACGCAACACCACCTCAAAGAACAAAAAAAAAAAAAAAAATACCCCTAGCTTGCATGGCCGACCCTCATACCGCCCTCACTAGAGGACGTACATACATCTTGCCTCTCCTTACAGGAGACAGACAGGTTAGGTCAGCTGGCATGAGAATGTGGGGTTAAGACCGTGCTCGACCCACTGCTGGGATGTTTCACTTGAAGGATCTCCATGAGAAGCACTGTGCCTGCTGAGAAAAGACATCCTTCCAGGAGAAACATTGAGATCACGTGGGAAGAAGAAGAAGGAGGAGGAGGAGGAGGAGGGGAGGAGGAGGAGGAGGAGGAGGAGGAGAAAACGATGAAGAAAATGAAGAAGATGAAGAAGATGAGACAACGAAGAAAAAGACAGCCCTTCTAAAGCAGCACTGAACTCATAAGGGACCGGATCTTTTCCTTAAAAGACTAACAACATATTTCCATGGTGAGGGAGGAGGGCGTCTCTCTTGAACGAACGCAGGAGCTGGTAAGGAAACACTTCCCTCATGGAGGAACTTTGCTCTCCTGAAGGACACTCTGTAACTTATGGTTCCTGAAGGGATGTAACACAGTGTGCAACTTGTGGTTCCTGAAGAGATGTAACGCAGTGTGTAACATGTGGCTCCTGAAGGGATGTAACATGGTAGCCTGTGGCTCCTGAAGGGAAGTGACATAGTCTGTAACGCGTAGCTCCTAATGGGATATAAGATTGTAACCTGGGATCCTTGTGGAATGTAACACTATTGAGGAAACTCGTTCCCCTGGAACGGATCATAGCGTTTCAAGGGATCCAAACCATGTAGACGGATTATTAGGCAAGAAGCCGAGCTAAGTGTAAGAGGATTTTACCCTCCAGCAGTAACCCGTTAGCCTTAAGGAGATGACTGATAGCGTGTTTGTGCTCTACTGACGAGAGACGGCGCCTTTGGAGTGGAAACCTACAGGGGATTAACACAAGATTATATATCCTTCCGGAACTGAATTAATGCAGATTCGAAGAGAGGATAGCTGATTGCCAACTCCTAAGGGAAGAACAATTGGATCTAAACTTGAATACGAGATAGGATGGTAAGGGTAAAGTTCACTTGTGACCTTCGAATCGCAGGACTGACAAAGCATAGTGTGAAGTCAGATCTTTTAGACTAGTTGAGCTCTTAACTACGTGTGGAACCTGACCAACCTGCAGCAGCAACGAGTCGGGCTTGTAGTTAGAGTTCATCACGACTTGCTGAGATATTCAGTATTCAATATTCATTTCTGACAGAGGAAAGGTAAGATAACGAGCTGGATTCCTAATGAAACATAATCTTGAGAGAAACGAATCAAGTATCCAATTAAGCAGGTCTTTTACCTGATCGTAACGAGTCTCACTGGTGACATGGCAAGGGTTCTGGTCCATAATAAACAGTAGTCAGGCTGCTATGTGAGCCTGACTTGACCTCATGTCTGATGTGTCCAGGTTGCTTATCAGAAACAGACGTGACCTGATGATAACAAGCGGTTATAGCATGAGGGTAACACCTCCCCTGCTGCTGCTGCTGCTGCTGTCATTACACGTCATCAGGACTACCTTCAACCGAGCTGTGGTTAAGACGACATGAGATACGCACTTCGCTACAACAATCAGTCTATTTTATCTGTTGAAGCTACGAGATGGCGTATGGGTTCGCGCAGGCCTTCGTCCAATTAGTGTGGAGGAGGTTCCTCCCATTCTCCAACAGGTCACTGTCAACACAAAGCCAAAGGCGGGTGGCATGGGCGACCATATGTGCTCAGACCAGCGCTGCCTGGCTGGCTGGCTGGCTAGGGATACATACGAGGAGGGAACAAGTTTACTAAATATTATAATGTGATGTGTGAGGATAACTGGGTATTGAGTTACACGTGGCTCTTAAGATGGTATGCATGCATATGTTTGGATGAATACAAGGTAAAGAAATCCAGCAATTTCTTTATTCAGACATTCGTTAAATGACCAAATTGTCAACCATTTTGTTTAATATTTAAGTTACTCAAGCATTAAAATCATTTGCGAAACTCTACGAAGCTTTCTAGTCAATACATAACTTTTTTGCGATACTTTTTCACCAAACTGCCTGGTTGTCGTTGTTCACCAAACTGCCTGGTTGTCGTTGTTCACCAAACTGCCTGGTTGTCGTTGTTCACCAAACTGCCTGGTTGTCGTTGTTCACCAAACTGCCTGGTTGTGTTGTTCACCAAACTGCCTGGTTGTTGTTGTTCACCAAACTGCCTGGTTGTCGTTGTTCACCAAACTGCCTGGTTGTTGTGGTTCACCAAACTGCCTGGTTGTCGTTGTTCACCAAACTGCCTGGTTGTTGTTGTTCACCAAACTGCCTGGTTGTCGTTGTTCACCAAACTGCCTGGTTGTTGTTGTTCACCAAACTGCCTGGTTGTCGTTGTTCACCAAACTGCCTGGTTGTTGTTGTTCACCAAACTGCCTGGTTGTCGTTGTTCACCAAACTGCCTGGTTATTGTGGTTCACCAAACTGCCTGGTTGTCGTTGTTCACCAAACTGCCTGGTTATTGTGGTTCACCAAACTGCCTGGTTGTTCGTTGTTCACCAAACTGCCTGGTTGTTGTTGTTCACCAAACTGCCTGGTTGTTGTTGTTCACCAAACTGCCTGGTTATTGTGGTTCACCAAACTGCCTGGTTGTCGTTGTTCACCAAACTGCCTGGTTGATGTTGTTCACCAAACTGCCTGGTTGTCGTTGTTCACCAAACTGCCTGGTTGTTGTTGTTCACCAAACTGCCTGGTTATTGTGGTTCACCAAACTGCCTGGTTGTCGTTGTTCACCAAACTGCCTGGTTGTTGTTGTTCACCAAACTGCCTGGTTGTCGTTGTTCACCAAACTGCCTGGTTGTCGTTGTTCACCAAACTGCCTGGTTGTTGTTGTTCACCAAACTGCCTGGTTGTCGTTGTTCACCAAACTGCCTGGTTGTTGTTGTTCACCAAACTGCCTGGTTGTCGTTGTTCACCAAACTGCCTGGTTGTTGTTGTTCACCAAACTGCCTGGTTGTCGTTGTTCACCAAACTGCCTGGTTGTTGTTGTTCACCAAACTGCCTGGTTGTCGTTGTTCACCAAACTGCCTGGTTATTGTGGTTCACCAAACTGCCTGGTTGTCGTTGTTCACCAAACTGCCTGGTTGTTGTTGTTCACCAAACTGCCTGGTTGTCGTTGTTCACCAAACTGCCTGGTTGTTGTTGTTCACCAAACTGCCTGGTTGTCGTTGTTCACCAAACTGCCTGGTTGTTGTTGTTCACCAAACTGCCTGGTTGTCGTTGTTCACCAAACTGCCTGGTTGTCGTTGTTCACCAAACTGCCTGGTTGTCGTTGTTCACCAAACTGCCTGGTTGTTGTGGTTCACCAAACTGCCTGGTTGTCGTTGTTCACCAAACTGCCTGGTTGTTGTTGTTCACCAAACTGCCTGGTTGTCGTTGTTCACCAAACTGCCTGGTTATTGTTGTTCACCAAACTGCCTGGTTGTCGTTGTTCACCAAACTGCCTGGTTATTGTGGTTCACCAAACTGCCTGGTTGTCGTTGTTCACCAAACTGCCTGGTTATTGTGGTTCACCAAACTGCCTGGTTGTCGTTGTTCACCAAACTGCCTGGTTGTTGTTGTTCACCAAACTGCCTGGTTGTCGTTGTTCACCAAACTGCCTGGTTGTTGTTGTTCACCAAACTGCCTGGTTGTCGTTGTTCACCAAACTGCCTGGTTATTGTGGTTCACCAAACTGCCTGGTTGTCGTTGTTCACCAAACTGCCTGGTTGTTGTTGTTCACCAAACTGCCTGGTTGTCGTTGTTCACCAAACTGCCTGGTTGTTGTTGTTCACCAAACTGCCTGGTTGTCGTTGTTCACCAAACTGCCTGGTTGTTGTTGTTCACCAAACTGCCTGGTTGTCGTTGTTCACCAAACTGCCTGGTTGTCGTTGTTCACCAAACTGCCTGGTTGTCGTTGTTCACCAAACTGCCTGGTTATTGTGGTTCACCAAACTGCCTGGTTGTCGTTGTTCACCAAACTGCCTGGTTGTCGTTGTTCACCAAACTGCCTGGTTATTGTGGTTCACCAAACTGCCTGGTTGTCGTTGTTGTTCCAGTAATCATGTGAAGCTACTTCATGCCAGATGCCAGAACACTACGTACCTCCTCTACACACCAAGCCTCTGTGACAACATTCGACAGTCAGGCAAACCACGTTGCTGTTTTAGCTTTAATACAGCGTTGCATGAGGACAGACTGAAGCACACGTCGTGTGTAATCACCTTCACCTCCAGAAGTTCAGTAAATGTGGCACCGTCGCAGTCCCTCTTTCCACTCTCGCCCCCCCTTCTCTCTCTCTCTCTCTCTCTCTCTCTCTCTCTCTCTCTCTCTCTCTCTCTCTCTCTCACCCGGCGTCTCTCCCTGGGTATATGCGCAGGGGGAGGGGGGTTGGGGGATGTAGGGGGAGGACCTTGTGGAAGCGTGTGTATGTGTGTGTGTGTGTGTGTGTGTGTGTGTGTGAATACTACCACACACCATATGTTATATGCATAACACTGGGCTGTATCTCGTTGTCACGTAGCATGCATTCATCAGCCTCCAGTGAGAAGATGAAGGAGGTCATTGTTCAACCATTGTTATAAAACGTTGTGTGAATGATTCATGTGTTGTTATAACGATCATTTATTCAAAGAAGTAAAGAAGCGCCTCTTGCATTCGTAAAACACATGTAATAATGCATGGAGACTTAAGAAATGCATATGTGAGCCATATATACAAAGGCCGTGTTTCATAAAGTGATATATTAAGTTGGACACAGACACACACACACACACACACGACAGGCAACTGTCGACAGGCCGATTGGTGTGCCCGTGACCCCCTCCCCCCACCCCCCACCTGCGTTTGCCCCTCCCTCTCCTTATAACCCCCCTCCCCACACAGGTGAGGTGGTGGTGGATGGCGGTGGTGGATGAGGAGGGGATGTGGTTGACAGAGAGAGAGACCTGTGACGTCGCTACCCAGGAGCAGAACTTGACACCAGGAGTGTAAACGATCTATCAACAGCCTCGTCTGGTCGTTTGATAGTTAAGGACTTGCATGACGGTCGTTTGCTCCTGCTCTCCCCACTCTGCGCTCCGCCCCGCAGTCCACCGTCAGTTATGACTTAGTGTCGCTAGCGGAGGCCACTACTGGTGGTGTGTGTGTGTGTGTGTGTGTGACCCAGGAGTGGAGCTCCTTACTCACCGCGGTGTCCAGACTCATTGTGTGCTGTGCTGGCGATGTGTTACATTAAGATCCTCTTCTTCTCCCTCACATGCCGTAGACAATACAGTAGAAAGACGTGGGGCAGAAAATGACGATATGGCTTTTGAGAAAATGATAACTGAAAGAGAAGACAATTTGATACGGCCAGGAGCTACTTATAACCAAGTTGTGATGGCAGTTAAACAGTCCGTGAACGAGTGGCCAGACCACCTCGCTCGGACCATGGATGGTCTGTGTGGTCTGTGTATCCACGTACCTAACCTACCTCACCAGTGGATCACTGCAATGGTGGCAGGTAAGTCGCTTCTTAATAATGTATGTAATGTGATTAACCTGTCGGAATCATGGTCCTTGTGATTGTTAAGTCAGGATAAGGTAACCAAGTTGCTGTGGTGGAGGGAAGTCTTCTCAGTGGTCATTGCTTGAGATCTGAGACAATTGTTTATCTTGAACACAATTATCATTCTGGTGGAGGAACTCATTCCAACACAGACGTTAAGAAAACGGACTTATTTTTTTGTTTTTGTTTTCCTCTCTCGTGTCAAGGGTACCTGTGCGCCTCAGGTCTTAAAATTGGTTGTTGTTGTTGTTGTTGTTGTTGTTGTTGTTGTTGTTGAGAACGATGCCTTTGTGGGAACACCAGCAGACGTCATGCTAACTTGACCTTTATAGACTGGATAGAAATTTGTGTTATAGTTGATTCATGTGTCGTATGGAGAGAGGTCCTTATGACTAGCTCTCTTGTTGCAGTGAAACTGAAACTCGAAGAAACGTCTCGTAGTTCAAGTTTCACTTCAGGTGATGTTTAAAGGGGCAACCATGTGAGTACAGCGTTGCCAAACTTTGATAGATGATTGAAAATATGGTTAACGTAGCGTGGGAAGGATAAGAGGTTCATCATAAATCTATCTAGTTTGTCGTCCCGGATCATTATTTTTGTTTTGTTCAGCAGAATGTATATGATATTTATGAGAATGTATATCAACAGGCAACTCGCATAATGATAGCTGACTTTCTGCAAGAATGTTTCGTGTTTTCGTATGTTAGATTCTCATACTCATATCTATATTCTTATCTTTGTTTGATATATATATATATATATATATATATATATATATATATATATATATATATATATATATATATATACCTCTCCCGTACGATATTTTTCTTCGTAGAGCAGTCAAGCTTTCAGTATTTCTGTAGTGAAGATAAAGCTTGAGAGATAAGCCCGGCTGTGACAGGAAGGCCAATTAAGGGCATCACTCACATGACCCGGGAACCCCCTGACGAAGGGTTGCTAGAGGGGGGGGGGGGCACTCCAGCCACCCGTCAGATGTCATCCCATCGGAAAATCCTTGACCACTTCCAACATCTTTTTTTTTTTTATCTAAAGTGAAACCAATGTCGTTCCAAAATCCGTGAGGATTGATGACGAGGGTTAAAGACCTTCTCTCTCTTTTTTTTTTTTCTACGTAACCTTGAGTAGCAATGATATGCTTTACGAAACTCTGGTGAGTTTGGAAGTCGTATACAGGAAGTCCGTATGTATCTGGACGTTGTATAACGTAAACAGTTCCCTTGTATGGGAGTTGTTTACTAGAAAGGCTTTATGTGACACCGGGGTAAAAGAAAAAGAAATGGTATGTATCATTCTTTCTTTTATCTCGGCATGTACAATAATTGCCTCAGTATATACGGTAATTGCTGTAGCATGTACGATAATTGCTGAAGCACGTACGATAATTTCCTGCAGGTCATCTTGGTTGCATGTGTGTATCTTTTCCCCTCGTGTCTGTTTTGATAAAACCGTCTTACTGATCCCAACCTTCGTCATCGTGGCTTGTCAGTGTAAAGACCTTGTTGTTTGATAGCTTGCCCATAAGGCACAAAGTTACTGCATGTCCTGGGGATGATGGCCGGTCAGAGCCAATGGTTTCAACCTTGTGATGAAGGCCCATGACGTGGTGGTCAAGAGCTTGTAGGAGAGAGAACGCACATAGGGCCAGGTGAAGGGCACGTGTGTGGGTGCACTGTAACTTCGAGTTGAAGAGTTAGACTGATAGTTGCGCTCGTTTGATGCCCAGGGTTCGAACCTGAGGCTTGGTGAAGTGAGAGGCGGTAGTAATCATTTTACTTGGCTCGCACAACACGATGGTGGAGGACGTGCCGGCGGCGGCGGACAGCAAGACGGGTCGAGAAGCAAGACAGTACATCTTCATTACATGTGTAATGAAGATGGTCGATGGCACCTTTTACGAGCTGTCTTAAGGCTGAAAATGCCTGGGGATGAAGAGGGGATATAAGATAAGCAGAGGGTGTTATAAACGAGGGGGGAGGGGGGGGGGAAGGAGTATTAAACAGATTTTTCAGGTTAAAGTTAACAGGCAATCTGTTGATTGTTTATGATTTCACAATGGCTGGGAGGAGAGTGTTCTTGTAGTGGTCTGTGGGAACTGCAACATGGGGACGAGGGATCTCCGGTGGTAGATGGTGATGGTAGCGTGAATGGTTAGGGGGACTTCTTTCCGGTGATGGTTGCAGAGGGTTGGAAGGACCAGTGTTGCGTCCGGCGTAACAGGAAGCGAGGATGCAATTACGAGCTTGTAATTACTCATTTGTGCCGTACGTGGAAGGAATCTTACTATTTGTATGTTACGGGGAAAGAATTTTACACTCGTGTTTCCCCGTCCTACAACTTTGTACCATGCTTTTACTTTTATGTGTTCATACACACACAGACTCACACACATACACCAGCTTTAGCCAGGTACCTATTTATCGACCAGTCTCGAGGGGAGGATGAATACCTGGGTTGAATGTAGGTCGACTGGCACATCCAGGATTCGAACTCACTTGGTGCCGCCATAATGACTCATGGTCAGTAAAGCTAACCATTACGTCACACATGGCCGTGTATATATATGTATGTGTGTGTGTGTGTGTGTGTGTGTGTGTGTGTGTGTGTGTGTGTGCGGTAAGTCCGAGTTTTCATTGTGTCACTTCTTCATTAAGCTGACAAGTACCTCGCTTCGGACCAGACTGCTGGCGTTATTAATAACCAGGTGAATAACACGTCACACAGACACTCATCCTCTTTGCAATCAAGCCAGCGTGAGGAGTCAAGGGGAAGAAAATATTCTCGCTTTGAAGTTTACGGCGTGTTGACTCCTCGTGCACGACGGTACGATCCTTGAACACGACGACGGTACGATCCTTGAGCGAGACGACGGTACGATCCTTGAACACGATGACGGTACGATCCTTGAGCAAAATGATACTGTCGTTTATGAAGAGGGCACGACCTTAGAGCACGACGGTACAATTCTTTATCACGACGGTACGATCCTCTACACGACGGTGCGACCCTCGAGCACAACGGTACAACTCTTGAAGGTGATGGCGTGACCTTTGACTTAAAGAATCAGGTCAAACTTTATTCCATCATACCCTTGGGCAGTATCATTGTCCTCAAGGATAGCATTGTCTTGTGCAATGATCGTACCGTCGTCTGCAAGGGTCGTACCGTCGTCTTAAGGGTCGTACCGTCGTCTTAAGGGTCGTACCGTCGTGCTCAGACTTCTAATCTTAGGGTCGTGATCTTTGACGATAACAGAAGAAACATAGACATGAATTTGACGTTGTATGGCTAGCGAGCATATCAGTGATAGTGTATGTCTGATGCTGACGTAAGGCACCAGCTGTGATACCAGCCTTCAGCACCCACCTCAGCATTGTGCTCCGACTGAGGCTTTGTTATCTTCAGCAACCACAGCGTAACGAATGATGGTTCTATAATTATCACCTTTGATGTTGGTTACAATACTACCAATCATATCAGCTCTGTTACTGCGAGACGATGGCTTGCATAGAACCTCTTTTTGTCACTGGCTAGTATACAGCCTTTAGAACTGGGTGTTGCCTTTTATCTTCAACCATTGTCTATGTTCATCATCTCCTTCTGTGTCTTTGATACTGTGTCTCGCAATATGTTTGGCAATGATCACCTTCATCTCTGGCTTTGCAGTACACTCAACACTATCTCGGAATTACCTTTGGTGGCAGCTCTGGCACTTCCCTCCACACTGCACACTGACGAACGTTCCCATCTCTCATAACACGTACTGAAACACGTGAAATGGAAACAGTTAACCACTGGGAACTGAGGGATTAACACCCCTAGAACCGCTGCACTGCGTAGCCAGGCAGGCAGTGAGTTATCCACTCGACTACGCGGTGACAAAAGCTTTCCATCTGAGACCAGCCAGTGGTCCAGTGTGGTGGATCCCCGTCGTCACACCGTGTGACCTGAAGGATGAGGCGGGTAAAGCCTGCACACAACACGGCTCATAGGAAACTGCTGCACATTAACTCCCCCTCCCCTCCCCCACCTCCCTCCCTCCCTCCCTCCCCTTCCCAAGCACCACAGTAAAGTTGTCGCTGATTCTGGCATATACTGGCTCATGGGGAGGGGGGGATGGCTTCAGGATATTCATCTATTCTTGCATGACCTCTGTCATTTCCACTTCTAACAGTAAGCCTTACTTACTATCTGACGTGATCATGGCGCACATGTTGAATGAACATATATCATTAATTCGTTTTTCTCGTTAACGCAATAAAAGGCATAAATGTTGAAAGGCTGTGTATAATAAGCGAGTTTTTCCAGCAAGTATGATTTTTAGAGGCAAGAGAAATCATGAATCGTTTCACACACACAGACACACACACACACACACACACACACACACGTCGTCAACCTGCATGTGTCCATTGGTCTATCTTTACCTTCCAGTCATACAATTTTGCGTCTCAGAGAGCACAAAGATCGTGGCTTCCTCTGACCTTTACCATGATGCCCTGACAGTCACACGGAGTCGAGGTTATATATGTCGAGGATTCTACCATCGGTTGGCGATGACGCTCTCGACTACACCTCCCTCAGGAACGCCCCCTACACAAACTCTACATCTGAACTGCCTCAGACGACGTCATCACCAGCCAAGTCACACACGTCGTCAGCCTTAAGCTCACCCACGTCCCAGTACCTCAGTACCTCACGAGGCCCTACAAGTCCTCCTCCACGCCCTGCAGTTCAGGGTTCATCGGTCGCGGGACCTGTTATACTGACGTGTTAACACCAAAATAAACTTACTTCACGCGACCTCTCCTCCTGGGGATCAACAGCGACACGCCTGAGATGACCAAGCAACAAAATAATAACCCATTGTCAAGACATTTTCCAACGACTATGGAAACTGATTTTGTGTCGCGCCATCTTGTGTGTATGTGTGTGTGTGTGTGTGTGTGTGTGTGTGTGTGTTTGTGTGATCGTATAGATGGTCGTAACAAGAGTAATCTAAGTTGTCAGAAGACTTACCTGGTACCTGTCGAGGGCGATGGCCGTGATGGAGATGGTGGAGACGAAGATGGAGGTGGCCTGGAGCGTCCCCACCAACTTGCAGAGGAATGGGTGATCTCCCAGGGGCCAGTACTGCGACAGGAGCTCCACCAGGGTGAGGGGCATCGTCACCAGACACAGCAGCAGGTCTGAGATCGCCAGGTTGATGATGAAGACGTTGCGTGCCGTCCTCATGGCTGGTTTCCTGATGACGGCCACGACCACGAGGGAGTTGCCCGTCGAGCCCAGGATGATGAGGAGGCTGTAGACGACAATGAGGGCGTAGTAGGCCGCGTCGTCCACTCGTCTGTTCCGCTGAAACCTGTTGATCAGGTCTATGTTCAGACCCTCCGAGGCGTTGAGCAACCAGGAGAAATTCTGGGCCAGGCTGGTAAAGTTGTTGTCGAAGTTGGCCAGCGTGAAGATGTCCAGGCTTCCAACTTCTGACGAGCCAAGTGCCTCTCCAGAGAGCTCGGAGGACACGGCGGCTGCGAACTCCATCTTATGCTCCCACCTGTTGATCTCAGTCACTCCAGAGGTCACGCCCTCACCTGGAATCCTGCACGTCACGGACTAATTTCTCACATTTATCGCACATTAGCCAACACTCTGCGCTGACATGATGGTCCCGTTCACTGAGACACAACCTCTGATCTTAGTTAGAATTTCCACAACTGATCGTCTTAGTTGTCATGGTGAGAGAGAGATGGCTGTCTCTCGTGGAATCAAACACACATATTTCCACTGGAAGATAAACAGAAATATTTAGAATAAGTTAAAGGTCATTCATGTGTTTTTCTCGATGAGCACAAGTTCTACGTAATACCCAGCGGCATTGTAACTTGTATTGTACTTTGTCCTCATGTTATTATGTTCCTCTCATTCTCTCATACATATTCTGAAAGGTATCTGGGACAACATACACAGAACAATGTGCAGTGCACATATCTCGTTTTACCAGGTGTATATATATATATATATATATATATATATATATATATATATATATATATATATATATATATATATATATATATATCTTTCATACTATTCGCCGTTTCCCGAGTTAGCGAGGTTGCGTTAAGAACAGAGGACTGGGCCTTTGAGGGAATATCCTCACCTGGCCCCCTTCTCTGTTCCTTCTTTTGGAAAATTAAAAAAAAAAAAGAAAAAACAGGGGAGGATTTCCAGCCCCCCGCTCCCTTCTCTTTTAGTCGCCTTCTACGACACGCAGGGAATACGTGGGAAGTATTCTTTCTCCCCTATCTCCCTCGCTGTCCATAGGGGGACTCGATCCCGCAGCCCAGGTGGTGCCACCACCATGTCTACACACACACACACACACACACACACATATATATTTATATATATATATATATATATATATATATATATATATATATATATATATATATATATATATATATATATATAATGATGATAATAACAAATAAATAGATAAAGATGCTTCAATGGTGAGGTGTGCAAGGGATAAAGCAAATTGGAGAGGTGTCGATTACTACACCCCTCCAGTTCGTTCTGTCTAACACACGGTCCATATCCTCTCACATGTTCAGGCCTGAACCCTCAAAGCACCTTCCCTTCCATCCTTCTACAGCCACTTTGGTTTCCCTGTTCTTCATGTTCCCTCCACTTCCAACATGTATATCCTCTCAGTCAGTCATCCTCTCCTCGCCCATTTCAGCACACTTTCTTCGGCTCTCTCTTACTCTTCTTACCTCCACGCCTCACTCTTACCATACATCTTATTCTGTCAACCCTCATCACACCACATATTACCCTCATATATTTCCTCTTCCAGCACACCCACTCCCTTCAGTACTTTTTCATCTGTGGCGCAAGCTTAGTAGTACATATTTATCACTGTCAGGATTACCATGCCATCACACTTACTCATCTTTACCTTCACAATGGATGAGCTATCTTCCCCCATAATATTCCCAACGCGCCCAAACATTCCTCAACATACCCATATACATTCCTCGACGATTCAACACATTCCTCAACATACCCATATACATTCCTCGACGATTCAACACATTCCTCAACATACCCATATACATTCACATCCAATCATTCTTCCTACATTGCATTTGCCAGTTTGGATAATATGAATGCTAGTGCAGACCTAGTGCTAGAGTTAGTGCTAGTGCTGGGGCTGATGCTAGTGCTAGAGCTAGTTCTAGTGCTAGCGCAAGAGCTAGTTCTGATTTCCTTGCTAGGGCTAGTGTTAAAGCTAATGCTAGAGCTAGTGTTGAAGCTAATGCTAGGGTTAGTGTTAAAGCTAATGCTAGGGCTAGTATTAAAGCTAATGCTTGAACTAGTGTTAAAGCTAATGCCAGGGCTATTCTTAAGGCTAATGCTGGGGTTATTGTTTATGCTAATGCTAGAGCTAGTGTTAAAGCTAATGCTAGAGCTAGTGCCAGAACTAGTGTTAGTGCTAATGCTATTGATGGTTCTAGTTCTAACCATGACTGAACTTTAACCTCACTTTTCATCAGAAAGCAGTGTTGCAACATGAAACGAACGTTCCATATTGAATTAGTTAAATTGCACCTAAAACTAATGGTTCTAATTAATGAAAATTATATCCGGCATTACACTTATGTAAAATATCAAACATTTTCATGAGCATGTGAATTAAATATATATATTCTTGTTTAACTATCAAGGAATATAATTTACGATGATTATTCTTTTTGAAACTGAAATCTCACCAAGTAAGAAATATACAGTTTTTTTTATACTTAGTTGTTGTCTCCCGCGTCAGCGAGGTAGCGCAAGGAAACACTCGAAAGGATGGCCCAACCCACCCACATACACATATATAAACGCCAAAATACGCACATATACGTACCTATACATTTCAACGTATACATACATATACACACACAGACATATATATACACGTGTGCACATCCACACTTGCTGCCTTCATCCATACCGTTGCCACCCCGCCACACATGAAATGACAACCCCTTCCCTTCATTCCTTCTTCTAAAAATATTACGTGACGTCATGCATGCCTCCGCCATTTTGATTAAATGCACAAAAAGGAACAAGCAATTACGAACCTATTGGTAAGCCAGGGGTAGTCTAATGTAATGTCGGCCGCTTCTATTCTGGCTTTTGCAATTCTTTATACTTTCACGATTTTCCTAAAAACTACAAGTTGTTCTTTTGTCGAGAGAAAGATTTTCGTATTTCTAAGTTTATCATTTTTCTTTTTCCTCCTTCTTTTTCAGTTTGTTTTGTCCTCTTTCATGTCTCGTTCAAGGGCAGAGTGAAGGAAAACTTTCATCTGTAAGTAGCCTTTGTTGTATATCCTTCGTTCCCCAGGAGTCCCTTTTATCTTGACTGGTCGCCTGCAGCGCTCGAGTCGACTACGTCCAACGGGTGGGACCACAGGTCACATAGTGTAGCGGTAATGTTGTGTGCTTGTTTATGTCGGGATTGCGCGCTGCAATCTAGCAGTCACGGTTCGATGTCTTCATAAGCATGAAGGGTCCTGGGAAGTACTGAATCGCTACTTGTAGCAATGTAGGGATGAGTGAAGCATAGCTGGAAAAGTGCGACTCGTGTTTGTGTGGGGAGTATGATTTCAAGAAGCGTATATATTCGGTTGGGTGTTATTTGAGACCGAGCTGGGGGGGGGCTGTTGTTTAATGTTTGTCGAATCGTTTTAAACTTTATGTGTGTTTGCCAGAGTTAAGTTTCTTGTTGGAATTGGATATTTGTGTCGAGGTTGCTGAACCGTGAGGCGTGGGTAAGCGTTTTAATTCTACCTAAAGATTGGCGCTGTGGTGTTGGGTACTTTGAGTGGGAGGGGATCTCATGCTTTGCATAGAAGTGAGTAACATACATGCGACTGGAGACTGCAGGATAGAGCAGGTCTCTCTGGGGTTGAGTGATGAAAGACTTCTGTACACATGCAGACGTTGTGTGTATCGTAGTGGAACGTTTTATACTGGTACTGTAGTGCCAGCATGTTGTGATGTGGTTGCGGGATCGTTTGTATATAAGAGGACGTTCACGATGCGTTTGACTGGAGGTAACGGAAGGTCATGCAGGAAGAGACTGAAGTGGGTTTGAGAGAAAAGATCTGTTCCGTGGCAAACTCCACCGCAGAGTGAAAGGGTTTTAGAGGTGAAGCCATTGTGAGGTTTACCTTTTGTATGAGTCTTTATGAGTCTTGTATAAGCCTTCCTGGCCTCCAGGAAAAACTGAGGAAGGCATTTTACGTGCCATTGTTCAAGAAAACTTTAAATTTCCTGATTAACGTGGTGGAGGAGGACGGCATGGCGTACATGATATTAGATTTAACCTCGCTGAGTCTGTACACTCTGGACGGGTATCTATGATATACCCCTGGCAGCCAGGGAGGTTCTGATAAGGTATCAGGATGACATACAAGGAAGGTGCTGGAGTACAGCCAGCCTAGCATGTTGCATCCTGCTATTGATCTGAATCATTCGAAGTTGATGTTTACAGAGGTTCGGCTCGTGTGTTTTGTGGCTTTATAAATGTTTCTGACTTATTCAGAAATCATCTGGAAATTATTTCCAACATATGACTTGCATTTGGAAACTAGTCATGTGGTACAGAGTATATATATATATATATATATATATATATATATATATATATATATATATATATATATATATATATATATATATATATATATATATATATATATATGAGCATTAGTATAACTACCCCAGGACCTTTCTAAAGGCTTCTGTAGCCCAAGGCTACGTTACTTCCTGTAGCAGAGAAACGTTTACTCCTTTGATGTGAGAAGTTCTTTGACGATGCTCTACTCCTAGCGATGAAACATCCTAATGTTATCTCGAGCAGGAGGGATCAGGTAGACTAGATGCATGAATAAATTTCTTGATTTTCCCATCACTCAGAATCTTTGGTAATCTTTTGAATCATAATGAAACTTTATGAACTGATAGAAAATGAGTAACAGGGTAGATAAAGCCACATTATTTTTTTTCTATATACAATTACGTTTTACGATTATCTGTTGTGAGTTCCATTTGTAAATGATGGTGTGAGTCAGAGATATTTATCTGACATTCTAATTTGACGAATATTAAAGGGATTTGTATGAGAGTAGGAACGATCATTGT
Organism: Panulirus ornatus; assembly: GCF_036320965.1. Taxonomy (NCBI): domain Eukaryota; kingdom Metazoa; phylum Arthropoda; class Malacostraca; order Decapoda; family Palinuridae; genus Panulirus; species Panulirus ornatus. The sequence goes on from NC_092227.1 coordinate 2,324,995, forward strand.
AATGGAACGAGTAGTAAGCTTGTTAGAGATACACAATGCGTTATGTTATGGTGTAATTCCTTGAGACGGCCAGGACAACTGCGGGCCAATCAAGGCCATCTCATTAACACTATATATATATATATATATATATATATATATATATATATATATATATATATATATATATATATATATATATATATATATATTATCCCTGGGGATAGGGGAGAAAGAATACTTCTCACGCATTGCCTGCGTGTCGTAGAAGGCGACTAAAAGGGAGGGAGCGGGAGACTGAAAATCCTACCCTCTCGTTTTTGATTTTCAAAATAAGGAGCAGAAAAGGAGTCTATGTGACGATATTCCCTCAAAGGCTCAGTCCTCTGTTCTTAACGCTACCTCGCTAACGCGGGAAATGGCGAATAGTATGAAAAAAACATATCAATATATATATATATATATATATATATATATATATATATATATATATATATATATATATATATATATATTATCCCTGGGGATAGGGGAGAAAGAATACTTCCCACGTATTCCCTGCGTGTCGTAGAAGGCGACTAAAAGGAGAGGGAGCGGGAGGCTGGAAATCCTCCCCTCTCATTATTTTTTTTTTTTAATTTTCCAAAAGAAGGAATAGAGAAGGGGGCCAGGTGAAAATATTCCCTTAAAGGCCCAGTTCTCTGTTCTTAACGCTACCTCGCTAATGCGGGAAATGGCGAATAGTTTGAAAAAAAAAAAAAAAAAAATATATATATATATATATATATATATATATATATATATATATATATATATATATATATATATATATATATATATATATATTTATATATATATATATCTGGGGTAAAACATGGAAAGGGAGCTGTGCTCTTGGTGCATTGCACACAACAGCTGGAGACTGAGTGTAAACGAATGTGCCCTTTTTTGTCTTTTCATGGCGCCACCTCGCTGGGGGGATGCTATTTCATGAGTGGTGGGGTGGCGATGGGAATGGATGGAGGCAGCAAGTAAGAATATGCACTTGTGTATATCTGTGTATGTATACATTGAAATGTATATGTATGTATATGTGCATGTATGGGAGTTATGTATGTACATGTGTATGTGGGTGGGTTGGGCCCTTCCTTGTCTGTTTCCTTGCGCTACCTCGCTGACGCGGGAGGCTGCGATTAAGTATAATGATAATAATGATATATATATATATACATATATATATATATTCTCTAGCCTGAGCGGTACACATTTTATCGACTAGCTCCTAGAAGTGGATGAACAGCTGGGTCGACTGTGGACCGACTGCCGCCATCAGGATTCGAACCTATGCGCTCGACCCTGGTCCGCCCGTGAATGCGTCACGGTCAGGATCGCTAACCGCTACACCACGATGATTTCGCTAGAACTGTGGTGGTGGATACGCTATGTCAGGCTGTCAAATGCCAGCAGTTACCAGCAACATGTGTAGAAAACGGGTTTTCCGCCGCCGTAAGAGGCGCTTTTCCGTGTGGAGGGACACGAATTCATCCTCTCCGTCAGGAGTTTTAACATACGCGAAGAAAGTCCTTTCGTGTGGAATTGTGTCCGGTCATAATACTTGTCATGATCAACAATAAAGCAATATTCTTGTGAATATACAAACAAACAGGAAATAATCGTATCAACTGCCCTTTAATCTTTATAATTTAGATTGACTTCGCTTGAATTAAGTGGACGAGAGTTCTGGGCGAAATGAGTAATGTCATGAATACAGTATTGTGCAGCGCTACAACTTCAACTCCACATTTCTGGACTGTATATACGTATGACTGCGGCTGCCCAGCTACCCACCGCCCACTGACTCTAACTGCCTATGGATTTTCCATCAAATTCTCGTTGAGTTATGATAAACAGACGAAAACTGTGGGCGTCTGCAGAATGGAAAAGTCTTCCTAATGATGATTGCTTGCCTGCAACGGTGGATCACAAAGACGTCAATCATTCATTTGCGAAAGTTCAGAAGAAGAAGAAGAAGGGGAAAAGTCTGGTTTGAAATCTCTTTATTAAAGTCATGACTGAACCCGCGCCATCATTTCATGTTTCATCAAAAACTCGGTTTTCGTAGTATTTCGTTTTATTGTGATTAAGGTTTTCAGTCACCGTGAGTCTGGCCATTGTTGGGTTGCCTCCAGGAGGTTAAACTGACGGTGTGGGGGAGGGGTTTCTGTGCCTCGACCAGGAGCTTCTACGACTGAGTAACACAAAAGAACATTGTCGCCGTAAGGGAGGAGGTTGAAGGTGTGGTCCTAAGGGTTGTTTTTTCCAGTCATGTCCTCCGTTTTCTCTCTCATTTTAGCATCTAAAGCTAACCGAGAGTGACGTAGTTAAGCGTTAGTTGGCTATTTACGCTTCAGTCTTATCAGTAAGTCAAAATATACTTGAACACATTCAGGTGTTCATGTTCATTCTAAGATAATACATGATCTTACAGCGCATACATCCCCCTCGATGAAGTACCGTGTGTAAATAGATAAATGAATGAAGAATGTATTATTGAATCCAGGTAGCCATTTGGCTGAAAATATAAAGTTGAGGAATTACATAAAGAACTAGAGATCAAACTAGAACTTTGGATAAATAAGCACATGTGTGAAATATGTGTGTGTGTGTGTGTGTGTGTGTGTGTGTGTGTGTGTGTGTGTGTGTGTGTGTGTGTGTGTGTGTGTGTGTCTGTGTGTGTGTGTGTGTGTGTGTGTGTGTGTGTGTGTGTGTGTGTTGTCAAACATCTGCGAACGTCAAGCAAATCGGGTTGAAGACAACTGTACAACTCTATTTCTCCGTAAGCAGACTCACAACCGGGACCTGCGAGGAGCTCCCACTCTTCCGACAGATCATATTCTGTTGGCCATCCGGGATATATATATGTATATATATATATATATATATATATATATATATATATATATATATATATATATATATATATATATATATCTTTTTTTTTTTTTATTATACTTTGTCGCTGTCTCCCGCGTTTGCGAGGTAGCGCAAGGAAACAGACGAAAGAAATGGCCCAACCCCCCCATACACATGTATATACATACGTCCACACACGCAAATATACATACCTACACAGCTTTCCATGGTTTACCCCAGACGCTTCACATGCCCCGATTCAATCCACTGACAGCACGTCAACCCCGGTATACCACATCGCTCCAATTCACTCTATTCCTTGCCCTCCTTTCACCCTCCTGCATGTTCAGGCCCCGATCACACAAAATCTTTTTCACTCCATCTTTCCACCTCCAATTTGGTCTCCCTCTTCTCCTTGTTCCCTCCACCTCCGACACATATATCCTCTTGGTCAATCTTTCCTCACTCATTCTCTCCATGTGCCCAAACCACTTCAAAACACCCTCTTCTGCTCTCTCAACCACGCTCTTTTTATTTCCACACATCTCTCTTACCCTTACGTTACTCACTCGATCAAACCACCTCATACCACACATTGTCCTCAAACATCTCATTTCCAGCACATCCATCCTCCTGCGCACAACTCTATCCATAGTCCACGCCTCGCAACCATACAACATTGTTGGAACCACTATTCCTTCAAACATACCCATTTTTGCTTTCCGAGATAATGTTCTCGACTTCCACACATTCTTCAAGGCCCCCAGAATTTTCTCCCCCTCCCCCACCCTATGATCCACTTCCGCTTCCATGGTTCCATCCGCTGCCAGATCCACTCCCAGATATCTAGAACACTTCACTTCCTCCAGTTTTTCTCCATTCAAACTCACCTCCCAATTTACTTGACCCTCAACCCTACTGTACCTAATAACCTTGCTCTTATTCACATTTACTCTTAACTTTCTTCTTCCACACACTTTACCAAACTCAGTCACCAGCTTCTGCAGTTTCTCACATGAATCAGCCACCAGCGCTGTATCATCAGCGAACAACAACTGACTCACTTCCCAAGCTCTCTCATCCCCAACAGACTTCATACTTGCCCCTCTTTCCAAAACTCTTGCATTTACCTCCCTAACAACCCCATCCATAAACAAATTAAACAACCATGGAGACATCACACACCCCTGCCGCAAACCTACATTCACTGAGAACCAATCACTTTCCTCTCTTCCTACACGTACACATGCCTTACATCCTCGATAAAAACTTTTCACTGCTTCTAACAACTTTCCTCCCACACCATATATTCTTAATACCTTCCACAGAGCATCTCTATCAACTCTATCATATGCCTTCTCCAGATCCATAAAAGCTACATACAAATCCATTTGCTTTTCTAAGTATTTCTCACATACATTCTTCAAAGCAAACACCTGATCCACACATCCTCTACCACTTCTGAAACCACACTGCTCTTCCCCAATCTGATGCTCTGTACATGCCTTCACCCTCTCAATCAATACCCTCCCATATAATTTACCAGGAATACTCAACAAACTTATACCTCTGTAATTTGAGCACTCACTCTTATCCCCTCTTATGTATTGTTAATAAGATGACTATAATGAGGCTATGTACATGTTTGTGCCGTCTCGACTAAGATAAGGTCTCCTCAATGCGTTGCACCGCTGAATCATTCTGTCACAGATCACGATTCGTGAACCACTGTGTGACTGAGTGGTTATCATACATCACATCCAGACTTCCTAACATATAAACCAATTCACTAATAATGATAATTATGAGAGTGATATTGACAGTCGTTATGATAATGATAAAGAGAACAAAGAGAGAAAAAGAATAAGTAGAGTAATGATAAAACTGATAGAAGTAATGATGATAATAATAATATAGATTATTACGTTCATCAGAGTTCATAATCATTGCTTATCGTAAGAGGCTTCCACTGTGGACATAATACGAAGGTTCTATTCAATATTTTTCTGTATTTCCTCAAAATCCACTTCTTGTGGCACCCGAGACAGTGTCAGGTAAACACTATTACTTCTCGGATAGTTACCCTCTCGGCTGCCCCACACACACACACACATATGACCAAGATCATACAATGGGAACTATGTGTACTTGATGTTTTCCTGGAAAACAAAGTTTCCTGATTGATTTATATGGCAAAAAAAAAAAAAAAATGCTATCGTTATTTCTTGTAAGCTATGGGATAACCCTTTCATCCTCTGCTTCTGTAATGGAAGATGTTATGTATATGTTATCTTTCACGTTTATTCATAGGGAAAGTTTTAACGTGGAATATAATAAGAACACTTGATTGATATTGTGGAAATTATAGATCATGTAATATGGGGTATATTTAGATGCTGTTCCCCTTACATGGCCGAGGAAGTTGTTTTGTCTATCGTCCTGCTGTCCAGGAAGTAATCCTGTCTATCGTCCAAATCGCTCCTAAATAAGTAATTTTCCTCGGCCTATATTTTTCTGTATCTTACAGTTCTTCCTGTAATGATACATAGGATTATATATATATATATATATATATATATATATATATATATATATATATATATATACCTCGCAAACGCAGGAGACAGCGACAAAGCAAAAAAAAAAAAATATATATATATATATATATATATATATATATATATATATATATATATATATATATATATTATATACATATATATTGTTAAATTAAGCAGATAACTAGTTCTTAATTAGGTTCCTTCTGAATGTTTGAAGTTGTCTTGGATGGGTAGATTGCGCAAGACATCTCAAAGGATCATGTCAATTTCTCAAATTGGATCCATCATCACACGTGGATGATATGATGATGGATTCAGATCAAAGCTTTGAGACAAGATTTCCCTCTGAAGTAGCTTACCTAACCACGCCAGCTGCCGCGTTAAAAGTGATGCAAGATAACTCGATACATTCACAAGAAATCAAGTAAATGAAAATGTTATCTGGCTATTTTGAACCGAATATGATTACAAGAAGTGCAACCAACACACAGACACACACACACACACACACACACACACACACACACACACACACATACATATATACTACTTCACCCATACCCGCTAGGAATCGAACCCAGGATCTTCTGAATTATTACTAGTTGTGTAACAGTTTGCTCTTGGGAATTATCACGATGATCCCAGGTTCGATCTCGAACATATATAACATTATATTGTATGTCAGTACAACATTATATATATATATATATATATATATATATATATATATATATATATATATATATATATATATATATGTATATATATATATATATTGTTTGTTTATTTTTATATGAACACTCAGTTGTTTGTGTGTGTGTGTGTGTGTGTGTGTGTGTTATACCGTCATTGTTGATACGTAATTTGCTGAGGAAGAAGGAAGTATGTGTGTCGACCTACCACCAGCGTTACCAGCAGGAGCAGGGAGGGAGTCGTCAGTGTCTGTCACATCCTCACTCGGTACACTGGCATCTCTAAGCGTTGCCAATCGTGACAGTTACGAAACTATCATCATCTTGGAATCGAATATTTTTTTTTTTCTGTCTTAACAATCAATTTAAACCGTTGATGACGACAATCGGGTGAATAACGTTCTTTTTAATTTTGATTAACACTCGAGTATAGGGGGAAAAGCTTGCTTCTCTCTCCTCTTCTTCTTCTTCTTCTTCTTGCTCCTCCTTCTCCTCTCCCTGTCTCACACACGCTCACACTGGTGGCCGAGAGCGGGCGAGCGGGAGAGCGCCACACACACACACACACATACACAGCACGGCACACCACCACCTCGCCTCCTGGGTCGGGAACACCAACTCACGTCCGGAAACCTCTGTCCTCATCTTATATATAAACGTCCGGTACCGCGCGCGCCACCTGCCTGCCTAGCTGGCTACCTACCTACCTCCCTGTAGGAGAGGAGGCGGTCTGCTGCATCCTTCTACAGGAGGGCGACTTAGGGAAGGGAGGTTAATTAACCAATTCAAGTGGGTTGATGAAAAAAGGGGCTTGGCTATTGAGACCGAACAGGTTCATTTTGTCTGTATCGATGCGAAGGAACACTCCTCTCTCTCTCTCTCTCTCTCTCTCTCTCTCTCTCTCTCTCTCTCTCTCTCTCTCTCTCTCTCTCTCTCTCTCTCTCTCTCTCTCTCTCTCCTTATGCTTCATCATGCAACACTGTTGGCAACAGATACTGTTGCTACATCATAAGCAACAGAGAGGGTAACACGGAGAGAGAAAGAGAGAGAGAGATGAAGGTTGGGAACTGCTACTGTGTTACGTGATAGGGTGAGGTGACAGCATCTGTTGCCACGGCACAGAACAGAAGAAGTAATAGCATCTTTTTCTACGTCACACAACAGGGGAAATTACAGTGTCTGTTTCCACGTCTGTTCCAGCGTCTGTTCATATGCCACGTCACATAACAGTAAAAGGAACAGAACCTGTTGCTACAGTAGCCAACAGGCAGGGAAAGAGAATCGTTTGGCACTACATAAGCAGTTTTTAAACTTAAGGAAGAATCACTGTCTTGCAAACAGGTCGAGGAACAGAATCTGTTGCTTTGTGGAGACAGAGACGTCGAATCATCCTCCTCCTCCTCTCATGACAGTTGAGCTAAGAACACAAGTTTGTGTTTAACGGAACAAAATAGACACGAATGGTAAATTGTTCCATCCGTTTAAGACAAAGATGTCAGAAATTCATTGAAATCCATGAACGCACCTTGAACAATGAGGTCCCGACACACAGAGAGGGTTTGGCATCTTTCTACACATTGTCTTCTGCCTTGATCTCTAGTTTGCTTTCGTCAGTAATGTAGATGTTGAGAGAAGAAATGGAAAATATGATATACATTAAACTGTCGACTTTGTAGAGAGGTCATAGCACATTGTGCCGTTGTTTATATATATGAAAACCTTCGTATGATGGATCTGTTGTACCTCCAGTCAGTATACCAGAACATCACCTCCAGTCAGTATACCAGATCGCCTCATATGTGATGTTCACCATGGTAAATTAATGTGAAGCTGCAGTATACAGAGCAATGGTGATGTCCGAAGCTTTTCCCCAACATCATATATATATATATATATATATATATATATATATATATATATATATATATATATATATATATATATATATATATATATATATATATATATATATATATTTATCCCTGGGGATAGGGGAGAAAGAATACTTCCCACGTATTCCCTGCGTGTCGTAGAAGGCGACTAAAAGGGGAGGGAGCGGGGGGCTGGAAATCCTCCCCTCTTACTTTTTTTTTTTAATTTTCCAAAAGAGGGAACAGAGAAGGGGCCCAGGTGAGGATATTCCCTCAAGGGCCCAGTCCTCTGTTCTCAACGCTACCTCGCTAATGCGGGAAATGGCGAATAGTATGAAAGAAAGAAAGATATATATATTTGGGGGGGGGGGGAATTCTTTAACCTCTTCATATCTTTGCTAAGAGTTTTCAGTTGACAATTTTTTCTTTATATGTATGTGCTCCATTTCGTCCAGACCTGCTGAAGTAATCCTTTCTTCTCAGTTCTGATCTGTCTCCCTAGTCGTCTATATTTCAAGTCAAGCCAAGACCTGAAAGAGATCGTTTGTAAGTGACCAGACGGTTCTAAGTAAGAGATCGTTTGTAAGTGACCAGATGGTTCTAAGTAAGAGATCGTTTGTAAGTGACCAGATGGTTCTAAGTAAGAGATCGTTTGTAAGTGACCAGATGGTTCTAAGTAAGAGATCGTTTGTAAGTGACCAGATGGTTCTAAGTAAGAGATCGTTTGTAAGTGACCAGATGGTTCTAAGTAAGAGATCGTTTGTAAGTGACCAGATGGTTCTAAGTAAGAGATCGTTTGTAAGTGACCAGATGGTTCCAAGTAAGAGGAAGGGAAGAATTGGGAGTCATTCTTGATATGGACGGTGGCTGATTGAGATTATCACTTTGCCTGTTCCTTCCCAGCGCTATATATATATATATATATATATATATATATATATATATATATATATATATATATATATATATATATATATATATATATTTCAGAACTAGTCTGTTATTACATAGTCACATGCATAATGAGAGTGGATGTGGTCTTAGCATAATCATCAACACATGAAGAAGGTGTTTCTAGATTTCTCGGTTTGGTGGACGTAACTTACGTTGACGACCTGAATGACCCTGGCAGTTGATAGGCCTGAATCCCAAACAACCCACCAGCCAACCAACCAACCAACCTACCAACCAACCGTCACATACCAATAACATTAATGACACACAAGAGATTCATATTCCATATTCACGGTAACGAATATGCTTCAACGATAAGATGGTGCGTGTCGTTCCTCCCTCAGACAATGAGGAGGTGTAAGGCTTGGCTGGTCTCACTGTGTGGAGAAGGTAATAATGTGGAGGACGTGGGTGTTTCAGTCTTCGCTTTAGTTGTTTCCCTTCTACGTTTGCGGGCGCTGCCTGGCGTTTAATCCTGTTAGCGTAGCTGTTCGCTGGAGTTCCATGAATTTGCTTTTGCACAATCCACTACACACCCGTGTGGAGATTAAGCCAAAATGTTCACAGAGTAAATGAAAAAAAAATAACCAAAATTATGTAGAAATGTTGACACATGCATAGCGGAATATGTAAACAACTAGTCAAAAAATACATAAACGAAATAGCAATACTGCAGGACCTCTATATACAGTATGATGATCACACTTGTCCGGGATGATAGTATGAAGGTGAAATCGCACTTCGGTAGGAGTCTACATCATTTTACTTAACATGTAATTTTTCTAACCATGTGGCACGACATGTTTCGTGGAGAAAGTCCACCTCATCATCAGGTAGCAGTAGTTAACAAAGTTATCTAAACCCCAACATCACACTTGGTTCCCGCCGTCCAACACGAATCTTTCTAGGCCAATGTGACCAAAGATTTCCATTACTGGAGGGTAGTGAGCCATGGCGAAACTTGGCTGAGGAATAGAACAACATTATACATGCTATATATATCGTATTATATACCAAAGGGCAAAACTAATCTCCTAGATTACACACTAGGAGTTTGACTAATATTCGAAATGATATACGAATGGCTTATCTAAGCTTCTAAGTTATATGCTAACAGCCTATTTAAGCTTCTACGTTATACACTAACGGCATATCTAAGCTTCTAAGTTCAATGCTAGTGGCTTAGCTGAGCATCTGAATTTTCTACAAGTGGTCTATTTAAGCTGATAACTTATGTATCATGAGCCAATCTAAGCTTCTTATATATGTTTTTAAATTAAGTTTCGTATATGACCGTCATCTCTCGCTGTGGGGTCAGCGTCGACCACCCGTCCACCAAGGTTAATAACATCATCCCTAATTGCCATAAGGTGAAATCACCTGGAGTTTTCAGTCGTTATTTTTGCCCCATAATTAAAGGTCGACGTTAGGTAATAAGTGTTTTCGTAAGACACGTTTGAAAAATGAAAAAAGAATTATATTATTATGATTTAAAGCTGGGCGTTTATGAACCTTGTATTGTCGTCTTATACCACCCTTGACGAGGGCATAGTGCTAGTAACACTACTTGCTATTTAGCTTTATCCATGCCTTCATAGCTCCTCTCTCTCTCTGTCTGTCTGTCTCTCTCTCTCTCTCTCTCTCTCTCTCTCTCTCTCTCTCTCTCTCTCTCTCTCTCTCTCTCTCTCTCTCTCTCTCTCTCTCTGTACACTCTGACGAACACACAGAGACACACACTAATTATACATATACATATATATATATATATATATATATATATATATATATATATATATATATATATATATATATATATATATTCGTTATCATTATTATTATCATACTTAGTCGCTGTCTCCCGCGTTAGCGAGTTAGCGCAAGAAAACAGACGAAACAATGGCCCAACCCACCCACATGTATATACATAAACGCCCACACACGCACCTATACGTACCTATACATTTCAGCGTATACATACATATACATACACAGACATATACATACATACACGTGCATACATCTACACTCGCTACCTTCATCCATTCTCGTCGCCACCCCGCCACACAAGATTTCTTTTTACCGATGACTTAAAAATCTTAAAAGGTAAAACATGACGTATAAAAACACACATGGTAAAACACCATCAATACCAGGTCACCATCCACACCGGTCACCATCAATACCAGGTCACCATCAATACCAGGTCACCATCAATACCAGGTCACCATCCACACCGGTCACCATAAATACCAGGTCACCATCAATACCAGGTCACCATCTTCCTCTCCGTGCATGACCACGTTGCCTTTGAGACGTCGTCTGTGATATTCAAAGTTCTTCATAATTTTTAAGTGTAGTGGGGCGACCTGACATGGTTTCCCACCCACTTAGTAATGACCCTCTGACCTCTGACCTTCGCAGATACAAGCCAATATTTTCAAAGCTGTAATTAAACCTTCAGTATATACATGTATGCATGTGTGTGTGTGTGTGTGTGTGTGTGTGTGTGTGTGTGTGTGTGTGTGTGTGTGTATGTGTTTAATGTTTTTTCTTGTAGTGAAGACTGTAGTCTTCTACGCGTCGTAGATTCATGGCAGGATCCAATAAGACGGGATTTTGCTGTGTTTTCGTGAGGTAAGCATTATTTTCCCCTCCGCTTATATAAGTTATTTCCCCGGGATATTTTTCCTCCCTCGTCCACGAAAGCATTTTCCTTCGTACCCACTATCGACGTGTCGTTACCATGGCCGTCGGTCAGATGGCGTTTCTAGGGTGTTTCAATGGTCCTCTTTACGTAGAATTATCTAATCTTATTCTAGTTTATTTCTATCTATTTTTTCCTTTCGTTTTGAGGTCGATGAACATCGGGGGTTGCCTGTGAGCCGACTGCCCGGTCTAGGAGTCGAACGTGGGGGCCCCACTAAGTCCTTACACATTGACAGTAACTACGACGCTATGGAATCTTATGTTAATAATCATCACTAAGTTTATCTGTCGTAATATTTACCTCAAATTGTGAAGTATTTGCAGTCATGATGGACTGGTTGGAGGAGGGAAGTGTGGCACATGTGTGTGAATCTGTTTTTTTAATATACATATACTCTGGCTACACACGATTTCCCACATCCTGTTTTGTGAGACTTACTTGAGAAATCAGTCTCACACGAGCTCAAAGGATTTCGGATTCTGTAAGGAACGCTCCATCCTTCTTCCCATACACTTCGCCAACCTCCCCCCCCATTCAATCGGTGATAGACTCTCTCTCTCTCTCTCTCTCTCTCTCTCTCTCTCTCTCTCTCTCTCTCTCTCTCTCTCTCTCTCTCTCTCTCTCTCTCTCTCTCTATCTATCTATCTCTCTCTCTATCTATCTATCTATCTATCTATCTATCTGCTGCCCTGCTGAACATTCAGATGTAATTCGACTGACTGAAAAAAATATGTGTCTGCCTAAACCCACCTCCCCCCCAAAAAAAAAAGAAAAAAAAGAGCTTAGGGCAGACTTGGTTTCAGACTAGTGTTATAAAAAGCCACTACGGCAAGGTGTTCAAAGATGTTTCTTCGTATCTTCGTACAAAATATGATTTTAGAACAAAAATGTTTTGACAAGTTATTCAACCGAGCTCTGGGATTCTTTCATGAATTTGAAATTACATCGAAAAACAATCATCCATCTATATTTTTCATATATAATGCATCATAAACGGTTTTTTTACGGTAAGTAAACAATATTATTTATGTTTTGGGGGCAAAACTCTGCATGTTATGCAAAAATTGAAATGTTTCAAAAAACAAATGTCAAAATTTTGAGACCTTTCTAACGCAACAATGTATATTTGCTCTCACAGTTAGTACTCTTTCAAATTTCTGAGAATGAAAAAGAATGTTTGTAACACACACACACACACACACACACACACACACACACACACACACACACACACACACACCACAAATCCTTTCTCGTAATACTGTGTAACATATTCTCATATTATTCTCGTAAAATGAAACAATTATAAGAGTTGAATATTCCTCACTACATCAGCAGTCAAACCTTTGCCTTTCTGTCGGCTTATCTGTTTATCTTCACTGTAGATAGTGACCAGAACACTGCTCATGGCCCACTGCACTGGTCACATCAACTTTTAAACGGTTGGTGACCATCAGTGGATCTAACTGGCGTGAACTGATTTAATGACTGGATATAATTTAGTCTATTTAATGTATATGAATGGTATGTATAGCAGATGGACACAGAGCAGTCAGTATCATCATTATAACACCTTCCACACCATAATGTTGCACCCCAACCCAGGCTGGTGACCAATGTGATATACAGGGGTCGACGTGCTGTCAATGGACTGAACCAAAGCATGTGAAACGTCTGGAGTTAAACCATGGAAAGGTCTGTGGGTCTTGGATGTAGACAGGGAGTGTCAGGATTATAGGTTGTATTTTGTTTTATACTAATAAACAAATGACTCCAGAATATAGGATCGTATTCACATCATACTTGGTTAAAGACACTGGAAATCTGTTCCTCATACCGGAAATCTGTTCTTGGTGGCCTGAAATATATGATCCAGATTACTGCACGTAGAGGTGAACGGGTATGGAATAACTGATCAAGCTCTGATTGATAGCAGTTCAGGCTGCTGAAGCAGAAGTGAGGGAAAGGGGAGAGCGTGAAATAATGTCCCCCAAGGATGCGCAGTGATCGAACAACACTAAGGAGAAAGTTTGAGACGCTGGGGCTGAAGGTGTATGTGTGTGTGTGTGTGTGTGTGTGTGTGTGTGTGGCAGAGATCATGGAGGTGTGTGATGAAGGAAAACCAGTTGAAGCTTTCATTTAAGAAACTATAGGTGTCGACACGTGGGCAGTGTGGTGTACGCTGGTCTACCAGTAGACGTGATTTTAAGCGAGTGAATCGCTGAAAAAGACTAAGACATCTATCACTCCAGACTTACAGCTTGGACAGAACTCCACAAAACGGTTATGGAACAAGTTCAGAGAGAGAGAGGATAAAGTCTAGATACTCTCAATGTCTCGTGATGCATTTATGAATACAGTTGATGACTTGCGTTGTGGAGAAGATATATTTGATACATTTCAAAAGTGTTAAGTGTGTGATTCCGAGTCCAGCCGGGAGCTATAACGAACACATCCCCTTTACCACCACCACCACCACAGACCTGCTGAGGGGAACGACGAAGTGACGTAGTTTACATAACAAGGTGACTCAAGCAGCTGGTGCGAGAGTGAGGTGCGAGTGAAAGGCGAGGTGCTACACTCTCACTACCTCGGATCATACGAAGGCTAGCTACGTGAGACTACATGTTGGAGATATAATGTAATTTCTTGCAGCCCAGCTTCACCAGTTCTCCCAATAGACGACGAGTAACTTTTCCAGAGAGTGAAAACATGAATATTTAATTTCCGTGGCTTTAAAAGTTATCCCAGACGATCTGTTCCGTCTTAACTCTGAAGCAAAAAAGAAAAAGGGAAAAAAAGACGTAAAATATTTTCTCTTTTTCCAGCTCATGAAAACGACACGCGTATATACGTTTAAAACGCGCCATCTATTTTCTTTTATAGACCCGCGTTAGTCAAAGAGCTTTGTGGCGTCTGAGGCTGAACTCCTTAATGACACAGAGAGACCCAGGCCTCAAGTGGTAATGACGAGGGGAAGATACAGTAAGAAATAAACTGAAATGATATTTTGTGGGTCTTCCTGACGTTCTTCCTCTGGGTTGTAACAACTTAGGTTTGCGCAAGTTGTCACGCTCTCACACTTGTAACAGTTGTAGATTTTTTGTTTGTGTTTATAAGAAACAGAAAGAAAAAGCCAGAGGAACTGGTCTTCAGGAAGCTGAATGTTGTTGTGGTGACTGTTAACTTTTGTGGGTTTAAGAACTTTAAAATTTCTTCAGTGTGGTAGACTGGGTACGCCATCAGCGGCTTCGCGAAACATATGGACAACAGGAATTCCTATATTTACGGCGGAGACGAATTCCTTGTTCTCAAGTGGATGGTTACAGAATATTCCAATGTAAACTTAAGAAATAAAAGCTTAACGATTATGTAGGTCATGTCTGGGGTCCGAAGAAGAGAAGAGAGGAAGACCTGATCCCAGCTCTCACGCGTCATGTAACCATAAACTGAGCAGGAGAAATATCGAAAGAGACACATCGTCGCGAAAAATATCTACTTTGATGGAACCAGAGAAAGTAAGATTAGATAAGAATAGGGAAAATGACAGAAAATATCACGACGTAAGTGTAATGTTAGACCACTCCTGACCTCCCCACTGCGTCAGTAGGCAACAGCACACTGAAGGTTAGCAACTTCATCACTTGCTTTGGTGATTTGCATACCGTCAGCCTCAGCGAGGAACGGAAGCATTGAGAGTGAAGCTGAATGCGTGGTGTCTCCATGGAAAAGACTCTACAGAAACATATGCATCGGTAAAAAGATTAATAACTTTAAGAGTTCATGATGTAAATAACCAGATGATACACTGTATTTTTCCCAGCACGTGGGAAAAGGGGGAGAAAGTAGAAGGTGGAATGTCTATGAGAAGGAGGAAGAGTCGTGATCATCTATGTTTTCTGGAGGTAACACACACCGTTGCAGTCCATGGACCGAGCGCTTACCGACCTCAAAGCTTGAAAGCTTAAGTCAAAAGGAGTAACAACGCATCACGTGAGCTGTAGCTTGTATGAGCTGTGGCTTGCATGAGCTATGGTTTGTATGAGCTGTGGCTTGTATGAGCTGTGGTTTCTGTGAGCTTAGGTTTGTATGATCTTTGGCTTGTGTGAGCTGTGGCTTGTGTGCGCTGTGGCTTGTGTGAGCTGTTGCTTGTATGAGCTTTGGCTTGTGTGAGCTGTGGTTTATGTGAGCTGTGGCTTGTGTGTTATGGGCATCACTGGAGACCACATCTTGCGGTCGTCACGGCTCACATAATCTGGGTACTCAGACCGCAGTCTTTCAGGCTACTGGGTATAAGATGTTCATGATCGATATGACGTATTCTCAGGGCGTCTCTGCTCTCTTAGTGTACATCCCTCACTCCCACCCTCGCACCACAGAAGGGGTGAGGCACAGAAGCAAGCTGCCACAGACGACTCCCATCCTCACCCAGAGAGCCGTCTGTGGCTGTCGTGTTCCCTTATGGAATATGACGTGTATTGATGGGGGGGCTTTTAAGCAAATTGATTCACTTCCTTTTTTTTCTTTCTTTTTTTTTTCAATTGTACAGTTGACTGCTTGTCAAAAGCAATTGCTGACCCCACCAGAGAGAAACCTTGCTTGCATTTAATCTGTATGATGGACGCGCAAGCAATACATGTGATGGACGAGCGTATAATATACATAATTGACACATTATATATAAATGGCTGACGTCCAAATTTCATATATGATGGACGTGTAAACAATCTGCCTTTAATTCAGATTAATAGTTTGTTTAAACAATGACAATAACCGCTGATTGAGGGGGGGGGGGGGGGGGTTTGAGGAACACAGTATCCAGTGTCATTATTATAAGTTTATCATCTGGTTCTTGTTGTGTCATATAATGTTCCTGGCAACCAAATCGAGTGCAATCCCTCATGCTTGTGGCTGAAGGGAAAGAAGACGCACTGGCCTCTCAAGCATTTCTTGCCAGTCTGGTTTACTGGACGTAATAAAGGACGTGGATCTTTCGTTTCTGGGATAACGCAAATTACTCTTAGTTACTCGTTTATGATTATTTTTCATCAACCAAGAAAGTTGAATAAACAGCTCGAAACCATAAGGTCCTGGGTTCGAATCCTGGCTGTTGGATGGTATCATGCGATGTGTGTGCACAGCACTTTCACAGAACACACACACACACACACACACACACACACACACACACACACACACACACACACACAAAGCAACAGAGAATCTAACGTGGTTCGAAGCGATCGAAACACCAACACAAAATGAAACAGTCTGATGAAAACGGTGTAGCAAAAAAGCAACTCAGTCTTAAGGAATGTAGGATGATTATGACTGAAGGATTTGAAAACAGAGAAGACTGACTGTAAACACGACATCAGTGAAACAAAACTTCCTTTGCGGAAGGAAATTTTGAGTTAATATTTTACTAAAGATAGTAACAGAAATACTTATTTGCAGGTTTAGGATATACACACAATGCACTGGTCGGGTTATCTTAAGATGTTTAGAGAAAGATACCATTCAAGAAAATACTTTTGAAGTATGTCCTCCGCAGATTAGAATATGGAACGAAAGTTTCCACTCCATTCTATGGAAAACGTAAGATGTGCTGGAGAAGGTCCAGAGGAAGAGATCGCAAGTGGTGCCAGAATGAAGTGTAACATGTTATGAAGGAATACGGATGTTGTGGTATTGTTAAATGAATGAAGGAATGAAAAAGAGAAGTGCCTATATATATGTTTCCGAAAAAAAAGGTACAAGTATAGGCAGGGGATGTAGGTACAATTAGCGGTTGCATTATAGGCATAACATGTAGAATACAGGTAGTAGTAGTAGAATACAGGTAGTACTGTAGTACGTGTGTGGCTGTTACAGCAAGATCATATAGAAACAGAATACAGAGTTGTCTTGGCACATTTATCGACAGTACAGGCATAGAGACGCGCAAGAAGTCATACATAATCTTAGGGAACATATAAGGTGACATGCACGTAGATTATGTGCAATTCACAAGCTGATTCACTTCAAAATAGATTGGACTAGAACTATCCATCCTCCTAACTGGTGACGTAAAGAGCTACAGCAGAATGAAACATTCTATGATCTATCTTACGTCAACTTAAGTTAGTGATTCAATTTTCATTTAAAGTCAGATACCTGGTCTTATGGTATCAAGGAATTAATCAATGTGCTACGTGGCATACCACATAGTTAAAGCAAATTGAAATAGTCCAGTTCTTTAAGCTTTTATAGATTTCATAATATCATTTTCCCCCATCTAGTTTGCTAATCTTTGAGGAAGTGCGTGGAACTGGAGGCCATTTTCAATGATTCGTGCTCGCTCGATTGGGCTAATCGTCCACTTGTGATTAAAACCTGCACTCGAGCGCTATACGAGCAAACAGTTCCTCTGATGCGTTTGAAAAATAGGTTGAGTTCACATCAGAAAATACATTGATACTAGAAATGTGTCGGATCTAAAATTGACTTATATATATATATATATATATATATATATATATATATATATATATATATATATATATATATATATATATATATATATATATATATTTATATATATATATATATAAATCTGTAATTATGCTTCATCTTTATCTGATTCTTAGTAATATATCTATCCTCTGGAAGCACAAGATACAGATCCACAGTTCTGGGTCGTTATCGAATGGTTGATTAATATTTACGTTAACATTTAATCTTCATAAAGAGACACAAGAATGTCGAAAACCCTCGTTTGTCTGTTTCTGTCGTTATTTCTCTAAAGTGAATGAAGAAAATGCAGGTAAAAACTCGTCAGTAGTAGTAGTAGTAGTAGTAGTAGTAGTAGCAATAGAAGTAGAAGTAGTAATAGCAGTAGTAGTAGTAGTAGTAGTAGTAGTAGTAGTAGTAGTAGTAGTAGTAGTAGTAGTGATAGTATTCTCATTGTTATGTCATAAGTATTATTTCTAGCACTGCCATCGAGAAATTGGTCTTGGTTGCCATAAACTTCTCAGAGTCAAACTGCAACGTGTGTTGAAAGTCTGGCGCCTCTAAGTCGTGTATCCTGTTAGACACAGAAAGGTGGGTGAGGGTGCGTGAGAATCCAGTAATCTATCGCACTAGAAGTTATATATTACAATGATCCTCACCGTGATGGGCCCAAATCGGACCAAGGCTGGGGCGCGCGCAGCAAAAGTTGTGATTACGGAACACAAATTCCTAATCAGACTTAACGTGGTGAGGGAGGGAGGCCAGGTGCAGGATTCTGGGTTGAGGAAGGAGGAAATGTAATTTGAAACTGAGCTGTGCGTAATTCAGACAGAAATTGCCATCCGTGGGGAGAGAGTACAACCCACTGGTCCCCTGTGTGTTGTATAATAGAACTTAACAAGGGCGGGGAACGGCTGCATGGCTGGGTGGAAGTACTCCCATCTTGTATTGTCGCTTCCTAAAGGCGGAAGCAAAAGCGAAGTGAGAGATTCTTTTTTTCTTTTTCTTAAAGGCTCAGTTCCTGGTACTGCCAGATACATAGATTGATAGACAGGATGATAGATGTACTAATGCAAGATATCAAAAATTATTTTAGAATATGGCAATAGATGTACCATAACACTAGAGTTCATTTTCACGGATAGTTCCACATGAAGCTCAGTCCTTTGACCTCCATAGCTGACGACCCGTAAATATATCTTTTCCTCTGCTCTGAGTGTGAGATTCAAGTGAGGGAATGTGTTCATTTTATCAAAGAAATGTTTGACCGTCTTCATCTCAGCAACGCTAACGGGGCCTATGCCTTTGCCTGGATGGGTAACATAATTCTTCTTTTCGTTAACTGAATCGGTTTCCTGGTTGGTGGTTTGTGTATGTGGCACAGAACCATTAGGTTCTGGAGCAATGTCGTTTATTAACGCTGCTCTGATTTACTCCTTCTTTTTCGCAAAAGCTGCTTCGAAACCTTCATTCCAAAGCTTCAAGCGGCTCGAAACTAAAGTTTGGTGTAGGAACTATGTCGTTCGTATCTCACAAGGGCTTTTCAAGTGAGCGAACTCCAAATTTCGAAGCTCGTTCATATGTTCATTTTTCTGCTGCTGCTGCTGCTGCTGCTTGTACAGCTGCTGCTGTTGCTATCGCTGCTGGTTCACATTCTCTATTACCACATGAGACTAACACAGGTACAGTTTCACTTCCTCACTTCATGAGAAACATCGCAACTTGGATACCTGAACAATGTTTTGAAGAACATTCCCAACTTAGGTTGAATCATTTCTTTTACTTTTCGTTCTGACAAGTGTGAACGTATTCTATCCTTATGTAGTTTTCTATTTTCAGTTTAGGATTGTTTGTTTTGGGTTTTCATGAATCTTAAATTCTTTTATAGGTCCAGTTTGGATAAGACTCTTCAGATTTTAGCATTTGTCGAACATTTTCTTTTATATATTTTTCAAGAAAGATGTTTTTCCACTTCATAATCTATACTTATTTGTTTACTTTACATTTTTAAGTAAGTTAGTTTATGTCTTATGATCTTTAGGCCACATTTCCATTTTAGGAATATCAAATTTAGGGTTAGAGAATGTGTCGTGTTTTCCAGCGTTTTAGACGAAATTCCAATCCTTTCGACCCTGAATTTCCCCTCCACAATCAGAGCCTTTTGCTTACGATCAAAGCCAAAGTCCACACTGGAGAATTGTGACATTTATAGTTGCACCAGACATGCATCAGTTATCGCTGGAAATCCATGGACCGACCTCGTTAGCTTCGATATTGCACCTGTTAGTCGTTGCCACCAACATTCATCACGTTAATAACCTACACCAAACTTGGCTCAACAAAAACACATGAATGAATCATATTTCAGAAACTTATCTTCACATATCTGAATGTTTTGTAGCATGTGTTCAAGTTTAATTGAAATAATTTATGCAAGCACGTTTCTATATATGTTACTGTGTTACAATGCATTAATGTATGTTGGTAGGTGTTAATATATGTTACTAGAAATCGATGTATAAGTTTATGTTGATAATCATTAAGGCATAAATGAATGATAGTATCAATATACGCTGATAATCCTCTATCAATCAAAGAGTTTCTCTCTTGTTTCTACTTGGTGATTGAGCTTATTACTCAGCCTCTCATGTTAATGCACAGTGTCAAATGCTTTCTCCCAGTCCAGATACAAACAATCCTCCCGGCTTTCCATTTTGTTTAAGACAGAGCTCACTCTCTCGTTGAAATCCGAGAGGTTTGTTGGCACATGAATCTCCTTTCCTTTTTTTTGGAAAAGTAGAAAACGGGAGGGGAGGATTTCCAGCCCCCCCGCTCCCTCCCCTTTTAGTCGCTTTTTACATGTGTGTGTGTGTGTGTGTGTGTGTGTGTGTGTGCATGTTTCATTTATATGTGTGTATATCACTTTCTCCTCGTGGCTCCGTGTACTCGCACTCTTCCTGTTATGGAGAGTGATATATCGGCGATGTAATCATGGGCTGAGTGAATCTATCAACGTAAAAAGGAATTAAGCTTCTTCTTAACACCTTCCGACAACACTTAAGGTGAATCTACTCATTGCTCGACGTGGAATATGAAAGCTTTTATCATTCTCGTAATGAGAACCACTCAGCAGGATCAGAGGCTCTTAACCTGGAGACTTCCTATGTAATCATCTCCCGAGTGTGTATTCGGAGCTTCATCATGACGCACGAGACGCTTTACATTTTACTCGAGTGTTTGGTGGTTGAAGTGTGAGACCCTTGTTGCTTTCCGCCGAATATCAGGTGTGAGTTCCTTGAGGGAACACACACTTAGGGCAAGATTACCGATTGATATACAGGATGGAGGTTAAATGAACCTACCTACGTGTTCCCTGCGTGTCGTGCGAGGTGAGTAGAGGGGACGGGAGCGAGGGGTGGCTGAAACCCCCCTCCTCCCCAAAGCCCCCAAGCTCCCAGCCCCTCCCCCCCCCACCCTCACCCCTCCCCTCTTCCTTCTTGTATTTCAAATTCTGGATGATGGAACAGAAGAAGGCGCCAGCCTCGGCGTGCTCATCCTCCTGGAAGCCTCAGGTTGGGGTCTTTAAATGTGTACGTGGATGTAACCAACATGAGACGATCGAAGGGCCAGGGTCGACGTGCCGTCAGTGGACTGAACCAGAGCAAGTGAAACGTCTCGGGTAAACCATGGAAAGGTCTTTGGGGACTGGTTGTGGATCGGGAGCTGTGGTTTCGGTGCATTACACACGACAGGTAGAGACCGAGTGTGGCAAATGTGGCCTTCATCTGTTCCCTGCGCTAACTCACTAACGCGGAAAACGGCGATCAAGTATGAATGATTATATATATATATATATATATATATATATATATATATATATATATATATATATATATATATATATATATATATATATATACATATATATATATATATATATATATATATATATATATATATATATATATATATATATATATATATATATATATATATATATATATATTGACTGAGATATGTTTCTAATTGTTTCGAGGCTGTTTGTGATGGCGGAGGAGATCAGAAACTCACAAATTAGTGAGGTAAAAGTTAGAAGTCAAACAGATAATTCAGAGACAAAATAAAGATAATTGCCTTCGTGCTTCATCTTTTGATATGATGATAACTGACAGTGGTTCAATAATCTCAGGCAGTTTCACCACCTAAAACTCTCAGTCAGGTAATTGAAGTTTCCCATACTAATTATCAGCCTTATTATCGACCAAGTGAGGTGTAGCGCAATCTGCATTAATCTCTGCTATTCATTTAGTGTTTCGTGCAGACATTTCGTTATCAGTTGCTCCTTGGCCTGGTACGATCTCGCTTGGGATTGGGTGGGCAGATGGTTTATGTCATCAGGGATTGGGCAGACGGCCTGTGTGTTCCCAGGGATTGAGCAGATGACCTGTGTGTCCCCCAGGGATTGAGCTGATGGCCTGTGTCCCCAATACACTTCGTGTTAGATCATATGGTCAGCTGTGTCGTGGGGCGGGAGGCTGTGGAGGTCCTGTTACCGTAGGAGCCGTGTCCTGCGGCTTCCAGGGGTCGTCCTGTGGCGCTCTGAGCTGTGTCAGCCTCACCCATGTAACAGCATGTGTGGAGGAAGGTTTACAGTGTACCACACCATGCAGCAAGGTGCAGTGTACCACACCATGCAGCAAGGTACAGTGTACCACACCACAGAACAAGGTACAGCGTACCATAGCACACTAGCCCAGGTAAGAGTGATGAAGAAGCTAATACCTCCCTTTTCATTAAGCATTGAGGGACGAGACGAGAACAACTGCTCACTTTATGAAAGTCCCTCCTGCCATGAAGAAAATGAGGACGAAAAAAGATGTATACTTGACTTTTAGAAAAAGTAATTTTCGTGCGTTGTTAATAAAGCAGAAGCGAACCTTCCTCGATTGCTTGTTGTTTTGTTACCTCTGAGATGCACATGAGAGACCGACTCGAACGAACTGACTCCCACACTGCATCAATTTGGTTATGACCATACGGTCCACTATGTGAAACCATCCTGGTATACGATGATATCTCTGACGGTCATCAGTGACTATATATATATATATATATATATATATATATATATATATATATATATATATATATATATATGTATGTATATTCCCTCGCCTTTACTGAATCAGCAAAGTTAGGACATGAGAGAGGGACACGAGTCCAAAAGTGTGTATCAATCCCGCGTTGCTGACTTCAGATCCACTCCACCTGAGTTCTATATCCGACCTTGGGTAGACGGCACACAGTCAACGCAGCTGTTCATCCAACCCTCCCTACCCCTGGTTAGTAGATAAATGAGTTGCCAGCTTCGGCTGGTATAAAGCAAAGTAAGCTGTGTCAAGCTTAAACATCCAAAAGCTTCTAGCTAAGCTCCACCTTGCCCTTCCATCCTCGCCAGGGTTGTCCTGGGACACGTCCCTCACAGACGGGTCTCGTCTTGCCGACCAGCGGGCGGTACTCTGCTTCAGAATATAAGGGACGACCTTGAACGAGCCATATGTATAGTAGGGCCGACCCTGAAGGAGCCATATGTAGAGTGGTGACTCTAAACGAGGTATTTGTATGTAAGGACGACTTTGAAGGAGCCATATATATATGGAAACGACCCTGAAAGAGCTAGATATGCTTATAGGGACGACCTTGAAGGAACCACCTACGTATATAGAGACGAACCTGGAGGCTTGTATCAGCGTCAGTGAACGAACAGCCATACAGTTTCGTCCAGGATCTTCTCATTACGAAATGGTCCATTGTAGCGCATCCTTGAAACCGCAGGACCCTCCCCCTCGAAAATAAAAGTAGACGTCGTTGTTTTATAATGTTAGTGAGAGAGAGAGAGAGAGAGAGAGAGAGAGAGAGAGAGAGAGAGAGAGAGAGAGAGAGAGAGAGAGAGAGAGAGAGAGCATAAGTAGAGCCAGGTCACTATGAACAGTTTCCTCCTCCTCCTCCTCCTCCTCCTCCTCCTCCTCCTCCTCCTCCCCCCCCCTTTATTTGAACACAGGACAGCGGGTCATCCTGCTGTGATAACCACATCAGATTAGCTGGGTTTTTTCCTTTACATCAGAGGTGAATATCACTCGAATTTTATGAGATTTGTGGAAACAGTTCACACTGACATGGTTCCATGTTAAACGCTCCACTTCTTTATCTCTTTTTTTTTATATTGTATGTCACGTCTGAAATGGTTTGTGGATCTGGTTGTAACACCTGCCGTGTTCTGTAAGGTCTATGAACCAAAGTCAGGTCCGTAATTCAAAAGGCAAAGCTCAAAAATCTATACTTGTATTGTTTCATGAAATAGATACTATGCTTACAGAAAGGTCTTGACATCTTGAAGGATAATCTTTAATTAAAGATGTTCATAATTAGTAACGGTAACGTCAAAAATCAATTTTCTAAGATTCATTTTCATAATCTTTTTAGTCTACTTGATCGAAATTCTGAAATCGAGTCTCACTTTGAATTGTTCATAGGATGATGTCCAAAGTCTTTTAGTGTAATGTTTTGTCTGTGCACTTGGAGACAGGACAGAATGGCGACTCTTGTAATGATAATGATGTTAATGATGATAACAATTGTGATAATGATAATAATACTAATAATTGCAAGTGCTTCGGCGTAGGTTTCAAGGCGTTAGGAAACACAATTCATTATGGGAAACTGTTTTCAATTAGAAAAATGGATAAAGAGATTAGAAAGTGAGGATTACATTCTAGTCTAACCTGAGGACAGACTAGTAAAGAACAGGTATGATACATTACTATGGAAGGAGTAATGAAAGAGAGCTTTACCTCTTTGTGTGAGAAAATACTATGATTCCTATTTACAAGACAAAATGTCTGAAGTGTTCTGTCGTTTCAAAACTCGAGGTGCTGTAGTGATATGAGAAGAAGACAAGATGTGTAGTTTACCAGGTAGAGAGGCGCCCTTACGTACATACACACACTTGTACATATACTTATTCGTACACGCACACATAGCACATACGTACATGCGACTCCCCTGGCACTTGAAACCACAATGGACAGAAAAGCAAATTCCAGTGGGACGTTTCTTCAGTAAGAGGCGTATGATGCCACCAGGAGGCTCTTTGTGTGTAACCGAGATGTGACCGACACTCCCTCCTCCGCCCACTTGGCTGCCGCTGTGGAGTGCGTGGGATGAACGGAGAGGCGGGAGAAAAAAAACATCTCTACGTAGTGTAGCATTCCGCTGTTAGAGACAGTCCTCACTCCCTCCCTAACGACCACGTCGCTCCTGAAGACTACATGAAGGGGAAAAAAGGGAGTTGATGCTGGTGGCTTCTGCTGGGTCACCGCTGGAAGGTATATCACTTTCTCGTGGCTTTGGGTTACGTCCCAAAGTTTCGAGGGTCAGATGAAATATCCAGAGAGTGAGCAGAGTCAAAGACCAGGGGATATCAAGGAGGGAGGTGCAGTCATCACTGAGACATGTAGTGTTAGACGAAGGCCTCAGATGGTGGAGTGGCAGTGTCTACCGCTCCCATGTGGCGTGACGCAAAGCTACAAGTGTAGATAGACAGGTTCTTTTCGTGACAGATATTGGAGGGTTTAGTGAGAGGGTCGTATCAGTGTGATCACAGAGACAAGAGAATTAGGAAAATATAAGTAAGTTGAAGACTATCAGAACCTTGGGCTCAAACCAGGTATTACTTTGACAATGAATCGAGTGAATGTTTATATCCTCACAATAAAGGGAACAATATATATATCTACACGAAACTGAAACGAACAAGAGAATGACAAGAAGCTGAATATTTCGTCAGAATGAAAAGGAAAAGAAAAAAGTTGGGACTTAATTGTTGTAATAAAGTGAAGTGCATTTTGAAACAACTGACAATCTGTTGTGGATCGAATGACGTCACTTCAAACAAACTGCCCTCAGTAGGACGATGCCTCCTCGTCTGGAACAAATGCTTCTGACGACAGGGACGGAGAATACTGGAGTGGAAGTGGAAGCTGGAAGAAGCTGGAATATTCGGATAGTTAGACACACGTCGTACCAAGAGGTTGAGGGTAAATCCTCGAGTTCTGAAAATGAGTAAATGTGTACAAACTAGATGTAAATCATAGGAAGTAAATGTTAGATAAAAGCCGACGAATGTTTGAAAAGAGATACGAGAAGAAAATGACAGGATGGAGACCTAAGCAGTGGCCCAAGGATAATATGGCGGAAGGGAGCATAAAACTGTAACAAGTTGAATGTGGTATATAAAGAGGCGTTAGTTTCTGAACAGATACATCAACATGTATTCGACGCACAGAGCAAGCTTTCACATTGGAAGATTCAGCGTTAATGCTCACCAGGAGAGTCCCTAGCTGCTTACGGAGATGAGGTGAGAACGACGAATGAAATTAGAACAGAGGATGATAAGAACACTAGGATAAGGAATGAAGATGATTGTGTGTATGTGTGGTTACTATTTGTGTTACTGGGAGAGTTTTATACTCGTGTTACCCGTCTCTTAACCTCGTATATCGCTTCCATGTCTTTACCCCTACGTATATACGGACACACAAACACCCTAGCCTTGTAGGTGAAGGTGTGGATGAAGGTGAAGGACTGACGGGAGGCGTACGCAGGGAATATGAGGTATTTCACTTTTACCCTTGACTGTATAGGATTATGTTACCAGTTGGCGCCCAATCATCCAACACAGCCATTCAGTCCAATTGTACGTTTCTTTATCATGTTTCACTCCATATGTGTTTCTGCCTCTCTCTCTCTCTCTCTCTCTCTCTCTCTCTCTCTCTCTCTCTCTCTCTCTCTCTCTCTCTCTCTCTCTCTCTCTCTCTCTCTCTCTCTGTTCCTTTTTTTCTTCCCTGTCTCATCGTTGTTCACTGTTTCTGCTTGTTTCTCACTGTCTATTTTCACTTTGTTTCAAAATGATATGCAATGTCGTGTTTACATGGGTCTCATGCGCCCCATGGTGGAGTACGGCTTGTATATCTGGGATAACACTTCCTCTTTTATTTTCTTAGAGTAGAATCAAAAGCCAGTCTTCGTGTTAGTGGTCTCCACACAAAAACTGTAGGAAGCAGCAACCATTTGCGTGATATGGGTTCATACTTTAGCGACTGAAATACAGGCAGAACAGCTTTCGAGAACAATAGACAAAATATGATACTTGTAGAACAGACAGATGAATAACAGATTCCAGACATACATAGTTGTCTTTGTGTGCATATGATATGTATACAATTTCTTTTTCTATCTCCATCAATAATGCGATTATCTCCAGTGTGACCTGGATGTCAACTTGCACGTTTCGTAGCATAAACGGGTTTTATATATTGTTGCATACATGACGATTTTCACCTTTGTTAGGACATGGCTGAACTTCTCTTATCTTAATCTGGGTTCCACTTGGCATGAATAAAAGAACTTGTTACCCAATATTCAAAATCGTTTCCATACTTTCAATTTTTGCCCATGATGTAGATTTCGTGATATATTTCCACTTTCATTATGGAGTTCACGGCCAATTTGCCAGTGTCTGGGGTCATTACTTGCCTCCCTAACTGTGTCAACCACCAAATCACGTTTTCTCAGAAGTGCCTCGTCGGTTGGCAGTGACGCAACCAACGACCCGTCAGCGAAATTCAGTTGATCGTGAAATTCAAATTGAGCCGCGTAACGTGCGGAACAAGTTGGATATATATATATATATATATATATATATATATATATATATATATATATATATATATATATATATATATATATATATATATTCTTACTCTGGTAAAAACAGATCACCTTCGCTACAATATATGTTAAACAGAAACGTCTCGGTTGTTGCACTGTCAACAGATTCTCTCCTTCCCATTTCAGTTTCGCTTCTTACACACAACACTGAGAGCTGTAGCCTGTACACCATATACTATACTTCATCCCTTACCTCTACCGTGGTGTGTGGTTGCTGGTGTTGACGCAGAGGCATGACGACCGGAGGGTATCTGACCGATGCAACACAGCGGCGGAGTGAGGCAATGCAGGTTGGGCTCGGTAACAATGGAACCAGAACTTTGCCTCTCTCGGTGTCTCGATGGTACGCTGCCTCTCTCGGTATCTCGATGGTACGCTGCTGTTTATGTGATACGGAGAGATTCCCTCGAGCGCTTCCCTTGTAGCAATGATATTACTGCGGAATACTGGAGGTAGTCTTAGCCAAATACTGGAGGTCTTGGCCTAATATTGGAGGTCTTAGCCAAATACTGGAGGTCTTGGCCTAATATTGGAGGTCTTGGCCTAATATTGGAGGTCTTGGCCTAATACTGGAGGTCTTTAAAAGCAGACAAGATATATTTGTGACTAGGTAGAGTACCTACTTAAGAAGATACGTTGTCGTCTTAATGGTAGGGTGAGCGCGTAGCGCTCACCGCAGGAAAACAACGAGTCGTGCGCTATAAGGGGAAAAAAACGAAGAGAGAAACAAAATCAGAAAAGGGAATTCAAGCGGGTTATAAGAACGGAACTCAATATCCACAACTTGACTTGTACCGGCGCGTCTGTCTGTGGCCCGACTCCGCCGCCCGCCACCGCGTATTAGCATTCTAATACAGGTGAAGATCGTGTTGAACGAGGTGACGATCGTTCCCGTTGCGGCCAATTCCTTCCTGTTAGCTTATGCTTACATCTAAAGCTGGATATTGGAGGCCAGGCCACGACTGTTGTATGTAAATGCGAGGACGGAGAGCCAGACTGGGTTTAATTCTACGTCAGTGCTTACCCTTCCATGGTTATGAACGTGTGTGTGTGTGTGTGTGTCTTCCAGGGGACCACACATACAGCTTTTTATGTGCACAGTCACTGCAGTCGACGTGAAATTTCATCTTGTTCATCAGTATACACAAAGCTCTGAAGCTTCATCCATGATCAAGCCTTTGATTATAATGATACACTCACGACACTCACCCAAGCCAGGTGCATGAGGGAGGCTGAGGGTCTTCGTCTCGACGGAGAGAATATAAAGCCACAATCGACGACCTCCTAAGACAGCTAGAGTCGTTACGACCATTCAGGTGAATGACCTTATCACCCATCAGATCAGTAAGAAGCTATCGTTCGTATTCTTAACATATAAATCACAGTACAGTACATGGAGATGGACATCTACGTAGACTCGGTTGATCAAAATAGATAAGAGCTTGGAGTATTCAGAGTTATTGCTACCTTCAGTTCACTCGATGAAACAAACTTCATAATATTCGAAGCAATGTTCTTCGTTTATATTCGTTCGTTGACCGATTACATACCACCCTTCAGCTGACCACGATATTTGGCAAAAGCTAAAAAAAAAAAAAAGTTGGAGAGTATGTAGAACGAGTCTATGAGAATTATCCTTGGCTGTCCCACCATAGATAAGGTTCTGTATGTGAGACAATAAAAACTGTAAATAGAGGAAAGCTCTTAGTGTTTCGTGCATCAGAGATAGAATGACTAAAGTCAGGCTTCGTGTTGCCAGCCGAATGCTTCAGAGCCTCTGCTAGACGCATCCTATCGCATGTATATAAAGGCTTCCAAGACTTTCTCCTCCAGAAGGAGACATTCGTCTAAATGAATCACCAAAAGTGCTGTCAAGTTCAAAATTCATGGCATTCATGAAGCTGACCATGTGAGACGGCAGCCGGCAATCTCTCCTGCTCATGGGAAGTAAATTCTTTTAACAAAATATTTCCTCCACTCCTCACGCAACGTCGGCTTAAGTGGTGATAACAAGAGCCGAACTAAACGCGTCGACTCACACTCACCCAACAAAATCTCTGGCAAATGGTGTACATAAATCGGTCTTTACAAAGGGCCGCTGGAACTGCAGGAAGTTCTGATCCTGTAACACATTCCGATGTGTCGTCAGGAGAGAGGATCAACGGCTTAGCATTGATCCTCCAAACTGTATCGCTCGCTATATACTCACTGCACTGAAATCTAATGCTTCCAAGAAAGACGATCTGAATGTATGCGATTCGCACACTTCACGACGAACATGAAACTTCCTCCAGCAACACAGAGGCACGCTTGTGTCAGACACACAAAGCAGATTTAACTTTTACGCATGACGGAGTGAAAGAAGATTGTCTTAAAACTCCTGAGGACTGATGATATTTAGTTAGAGAATCTATGTATCTAGATATGAGGTAGACTGTGATTTGGGTCTACCAGCGGCATGCAGCCTCAAGTGTTGAATTAGAACAAGTGCAAACGGAGACCAACCATAACAGCATTCAAGATCAACACACATTTATGGCTTCGCAAATAGGATCAGTAGCTATCTTGATGCTGCTGTTGCTCGACTATAAACGATCATGGCAGCTTGATCCCCTTGCTAATACTGAAGTGACAAGATGTATGTAAACTTTGCCAGCACAGTTATTCTCACAGCTTGCAACACTGTGTACCTGATTTATAATGATATTCTAATCTCAATACTAAGAAATATTCTGACTTTCTTAATGTAGTCGTTTTACTGAAAGTTTGACTTGCCACGTAATTTAGTCTCTGGATGTTGAGTGCTATCCTTATTTTACGTCACTGCAGCTCACAGGGTAGGTAAGAGCACACGACAGTGTATCTGTGACTGTGAAGCAAAGAATCAAATTCTGGATTAAGTTTTGTCTGCCACATATTACTATCTTCCTCTATTCAGTGTACTGTTTTCGTAGCTATGCACCACAGGGCCGGAACACCTCATTCTCATGCCGAGGTCCCGTGCCTAGATACGAGGCACGATAAGGAGTGGTCGGACTCCGCCCACACGGGTAGTGACGGGCGGAGAGGAGAGGCGGAATGGTGTCGAATCCTGTACGTTTTCGATTGTGAAGGTTTCTCCTTCACCAATGATTTTCCTCTTTGTTTTCAGTAGGTAACCAAAGACGTGTCCGCTTTCACGACTCAGCACTGCATTCTTCCGACTCTTTGCAAATCCCTTCGATCATCTCTTGCTAACTCGACGTCTCGTCTCGTCACAACTTCCTTTATGAACTCAAATCTGAACAGGAATTCCCGGTGGTATTGAAGCAACCTTAAGTTTAATGCCTCTAAACCCTTTTGTTATTCCATTTCTATTTCTAAAATACTTCGCAACTCTCTCACCTCTGATCGCTTCACAACTCCACAACTCAACAGAGTAAACATACCTGGTGGCGACGTAACAAACAACAAAGGTTGCAAACCCTTCAGTAAACAGATAACTAAGCGTACCTTTGAGGAATCCTGAGGTTTCTACTCGCATTGTTTCTTTACTCTTCTCACCTTTCTTCTCAGTCCCTTCAGCCCTTTTCTTTATCATTTCATTTAAGGTCCAGCCTCACTGAGGACTTACACACGAAGAAAGATGCGTAGGAGAGAGAGAGAGAGAGAGAGAGAGAGAGAGAGAGAGAGAGAGAGAGAGAGAGAGAGAGAGAGAGAGAGAGAGAGAGAGAGAGAGAAATATATATATATACATATATATTTAAAGTTCCGCTTGTCGTGAGGTTCAGTGTTTGGATTACACCGTCAATTGAATTTAGTTCTCGGTTCGCTGGTCTTGTCGCAGGCAACTGATGGTGTTAGTACGTCCCCAGGGAGCAAGACCCGTTGTACGTATCATTGCGAAAAGGTCAAGAAATTCAGTGACGCACTGAAGCACAAGAGGAAAAGATTATAACAGACGGTTGTCAATATAACATGACACCTGTAACAACTGTGGGAGGAAATCACTAAATCTAGATTTTCGAAAGAAAAAAATTAGTTATATCATTGATTTTGAAGATTTATGAACAAGGTTCTGGAGGAACAAAGTTCAACAGTAACATTCATACGAAAGGCGAATTCGGTATGTGACATGAACCGTCGCAGAGAATTTCTTCAACGATAAACTTCATATACAAAGGGATAGAACAAATTAGAGCAACGTGGTATACAGGGGTCGACGTGCTATCGTTGGAATGAACCAGGGCATGTGATGCGTCTGGGGTAAACCATAGAAAGGTCTATGGGGCCTGGATGTGGATATGGATCTATGGTTTCGGTGTATCACACATGACAGCTAGAGAATGGATGTGAGCGACTGAGACCATTTCTTCTTCTGTTCCTGGCGCTACCACGAGAAAAGAGTAACAAGTATAAAAGGGGAGGAGGGATTGAAGATGTACAGTCTTACATATGCATATTCTCTGTTTTAAGTTCAGAATCTTAAAACTTAGCACTTAGATCGTACAGTGAATTATAGGCAACTGAAACGAGGACTGTGTGAGTATCCACTGGAGTTACATAAACAATACATACGTGGGAACTGCTCTGGATCCATGGCAGGTCAACCTCGGTTGTGCCCGAGGTGCCAGTGTCTCCTCACCCTCACACCGCCTTGAGAAGCAGAAGGAATTTCACAGACTCTGTGTGTGTGTGTGTAGCAACGATCATAGGCAAACTTTTCCCCCTCCTCCCTGCCCTCAACATGGGGTGGTTGACGACCTCCTCCTCCTGGTGGTGGTGGTGGTGGTGATGTAATGCCGAACCCAAACTTTCCCAGAGAAGGAAAATGGTCTGGTGAAATAGGTTTTTGGAGATGGGGTAGGGGGTGGGGGGTCGGGTGTTGGAGAGAAGGGATGGGGGCGGGCGGGGACCGGGGGGGGGCGTCTGTCTTTGCCGCGGGGGGGGGGGGGGATGGGAGACGTCCGAGTAATTGACGCGGTACAACACAGCCGACCGACCAATTGTGTGGCTTGAAGTTTATCGTTGAAGAATTTCTTTCGTGGGATTTGAAGTTGGGGGTGCTCTCTCTCTCTCTCTCTCTCTCTCTCTCTCTCTCTCTCTCTCTCTCTCTCTCTCTCTCTCTCTCTCTCTCTCTCTCTCTCTCTCTCTCTCCCGTTTCTTTGTGTGGATTGCAAAGCAGACCTTAAGGTTATTCACGTTCATTATCAGTACAGACAAAATTGATCTGATCTCTTTAATTAAATAAAAAAATAACACACACACACACACACACACACACACACACACACATATACACATACACACATACACACACATACACGCACGCATGGAGAAGCAGACATCTGACCAAGGAAAATCCAAAAGGGATTTTTGTATTTTACTTCACGGAGAGCTTGTCAAGCGCGGTAGTTGGCGTGGAGACGAGCCATTCACAGGAGGAGGAGGAGGAGGACGACGAAGAAGAGGGTGTGAAGGAGGAGGAGGAAGATTTCCAGAAGGAAGAGGACGTGGAGGAAGAAGAGGTGCTGTAGGACGAAGATGTGGCGGTGGAAGAGGAAGAGGAGGTGGAGGAGGAGGAGATTGAGGAGGAGGAGAAGGTGGAGGAGGAAGAGAGGGAAGTGTAGCGAGCCACGAGAGTGTGGTCAGGTGAGGCAGCTGGGGAGGTTAACTCCCTAACTCCAGCCTGGAGCTCGTGATGAGGCAGCAAAGTGGAGTGTGGGGCACGCGGTCATGACAGGCTGGAGCCAGAGTAGGGGACTGGATGAAATATTCACAATTATCAAAAATGTGAAATGTGGGAGATGCGATCCCCTTGTGTATTTCAAGTGATTTTAGCCATTTCCTAAGACAAGTGTGTGTGTGTGTGTGTGTGTGGGTGTGTGGGTGGGTGTGTGTGTGTACAAGACCGATATTGTTTGTACAGTGGTTTTAATGGGTGTTTATGTAATGGTGATGGAGTGCACACAACGCCGCAAGTGTTTATTTTTGCAAGGTTGTTTATGTGTACAAAATCATTTTATTTTTCTTTTGCAAAAGTCTTGACGTGTGCGTGTTTGTGTATATGTTTGTGTGTGTGTGTGTGTGTATGTGTGTGTGTGTGTGTGTGTGTGTGTGTGTGTGTGTGTGTTATTTTTCATTTAATTAAAGAGATCAGATTGATTTTGTCTGTACTGATAATCAACGTAACTAACCTTAAGGTCTGCTTTGCAATCCACACAAAGAACCAGGAGAGAGAGAGAGAGAGAGAGAGAGAGAGAGAGAGAGAGAGAGAGAGAGAGAGAGAGAGAGAGAGAGAGAGAGAGAGAGAAATTACCTGGGTGTAAGGCTGGATGATGACATATTTTCAACAAGCGGTTAGAAAGGAAAGAAGTGAGGAGGAGAAGGACAGAGGAGAGGAGGACAGTCAATGTTGGATCCCTTACAAACCAAAGGAAGTAATATTCTTTCATCACAATCCTGCTCGACCAGAAGGTCTGGAGAGGAAACCAGGTAAGCCACTGGACGTGGGAGAGGCAGGTAAGATTTACGAAACAAACTTTGACAGAGGGAGTGAAGAAAAGTTGCTTGAAATTACAGAAAAGATTATTATTCATGATGAAAAGTTCTCACCAAGGAATCGATCTATTTTCTTACTATTGGCTGTGTGAGGGAAATATGTCTCAAGAACACATTGTCTTCACCACTTGTTTTTATGTTAATGTCTGACCTGGTTACCTCCCAAGTGTCAGCTTACTTTCAGTTTGTTCTGTTTAACATTCTGTTATAAGAACTCTGAATGCTAGATGGAAGGCAGGGCAACTACTGTGGGTCAGGCTGGGAAATACAATTTTTTTTCTGATTTCTCTATGTCGATTACATTTCTGATAGAGATGGAAAAGTGAATGGTAAGATTCCAGAGATCTGAAGTGGAAAACTGAGCAAACGTTTCTGGTCCATCACCACTGTCGGCAGTGGCAAGTGGTGATGGTGGTGGGAGGAGGGGTGGTAGAGCCACTTGGAAGCAGAGGGAAGGAACCTCCTACTGAGCTAAGGCCACTGTGGATAGTGGAACACCTTGAAAAGACGACTTCAAGAGACGAGGTCTCCGCGGTTAGTATCAGTGGTTGGGCCACAGGCTACTGAGTAACCGAAGGAAGGAGGGCTCCTGCAGAGGCAAGCAAGTCTACGAGCACTTGAGACGAAGAGAATCAGGGTGGCACAACCTGAGGACGCAGACGGAAATCTTGAGATCCTCTTCTACTGACTGTGTGGGCGAGGCGAGGTAGTCATTTAGACTGGGAGTGAGATTAGAACATACATACCAAACCTGACAGAAGCTGGTCAAAATGTACTTAACTAATGACATGACAAGAGCAGTACAGACAACAGGTAAAGGTTGGCTCTGAGAGAGAAAAAAATAGAAAGAAGTCAGATCAAGGTTTGAATTGGTGTCTTTGGGACGTGAGTGCCGTAAGCTGGGTAAATCTGAAGCGAGTCATAGAGACTACCTCGTCCTCGAGGCAGAGCTGCAGCAGGGAAGGAGGACGAAAAGATCAGACGAGTGGAACTGGTTTAGATCACACTGGATACATTGGAAGAGGACCTGAACAGCGTGGCGCTCGTGTCAAGTTCTTTGATGTTATGCTGAAGCAGTGAAGACCAAGGGTGATTTTGGACTCTGGCAGATGGTTTGTCAAGATAAGTGCGTTCTATAGAGACTGGTGTTGTTCTGGTGGGTCTTCATAGTTAAGGACAACGGAATCCCCCACGTGAACTCGGTTCGCTCCTGAAGGAGACGCAGCTGGTGACAGGAGATCTGAGGACGGTGGCTTATTCTGTGGGTTGGTCAGTGTGTCACCTGGGTGGCCAGAATTCCTTGATTCTCTTATATGTAAACCTTGCCACCCAACTCTCTAAGACGTGTACTTTAAAAGAGGTAAGAACAAGTTATCATAGATATCAAAAAGATTTAAGTTACAAAACTTCCTCTACAAAAACCTCCAGGTCCACTTCAGCCTTTCTGGAAGGACCTTTCCGGGGTATTATTACCCCCACATGACATCAGGTGGGGATCCTTAACGAGAGTACCAGTCCCAGAGAGCTCCTCCCTCCCTGATGAGGTCGGGGAATCCACAC
Source organism: Panulirus ornatus (assembly GCF_036320965.1). Classification (NCBI taxonomy): domain Eukaryota; kingdom Metazoa; phylum Arthropoda; class Malacostraca; order Decapoda; family Palinuridae; genus Panulirus; species Panulirus ornatus. The sequence continues at coordinate 2,361,053 of NC_092227.1, forward strand.
TCCCACCACAAGAAGCGAGTGTTGGAAACTCTCTTCCAGAACTTAACTGAAATAAGATTGAAAACTTTGGCCAAAGACCTCCTCCCTCACACCCCATGAGGTAGGTCAAGGGGCACGTTGATGATCTCCTAGACCTGTGTGTGTGTGTGTGTGTGTGTGTGTGTGTGTGTGTGTGTGTGTTCGTGAGGAGCCAGTGACCTGAGACCTCTCCACCATGAGAGGCAGAAGGGCTGTTCACATGTGAGATTCTTGGTAGGGTCATCATAGAAGCGACTGTACCGCGACGTGTGCTAACCATCGCCAGAGTCACTCGTCTCCAGCAACGCTGGCCTGCAAATACTAAGAGATGATGTGGTTACCACAGACGTCATGTCACGATGTCCTTGTCTTCACGAGGAAGATTTCCAAAGTAATTTTCTTGTTACTTGTCGTATTTTCCTTATGTTTTATCGTAAAAGTTTTCCTACTAGTTTTCATCTTTTTTTTTTTTTAACTGAAAACCTTGATCATGACCATGAGATATATAAGATATATATGTGATATATGTATATGTATATTCAAGTCTAAGCCAAGTACTCGTTCATCATTCCCGTCCCTTGAGGAGGATGAACAGCTGGGCAGGTTGTTAGCCCACAACAGCTCCAAGAACTCGAACCCACACGGGTTCGAGCATGATTCAAAGTCAGCAACGCTAACCACTACACCAAGGAAGCTCTGCTTCTCCGTCTTTCTCACTGCATGTTTTCTGAGATATATAATCCTTTATTGTATATAGTATTCGTAATAGCGAAGTCTTGCACAGTATCATCACCGCACAATACACCGCTGCCGAAAGAGTAGATATTAACGACGTGTTAGGCAATGGTGATGGTTCAGAGGACGACTTGAATACACTTTACAGGGAGGATGAAATGGATACAGTTTTCAGGTTAAGTCAAAATGGATGCAGTTTACAGGGAGAATAAAATGGATGCAATTTACAGGGAGAATAAAATGGATGCAGTTTACAGGGAGGGTAAAATGTATATGACCAATGAGAGTCCAGTACAGGAAGATCACCTTAGGGTTACTATTGAGGGTTAAAGTGAGGGAGATTTTTCAAGAAGTGAGGGGAACCAGAAGTTGACCTTGACGTTCACCGCTGAGCGGACTGAGACCTTCCCTTCCTCTGATGACTGATTCTGACCACCACAATTGTGTACCGGACCAGCTGCTCTGTGTGTATGTGTGTGTGTGTGTGTGTGTGTGTGTGTGTGTGTGTGTGTGTGTGTGTGTGTATATGTTTGGATGTGTGTGTGTGAGTGTGTGTGTGTGTGTGTGTGTGTGTTTGGGTGTGTGTGTATGTGTGTGTGTATGTGTTTGGGTGTGTGTGTATGTGTGTGTGTGTTTGGGTGTGTGTGTATGTGTGTGTGTATGTGTTTGGGTGTGTGTGTATGTGTTTGGAGATATGTTTTTCCCTCAGAATTCTTTCAGGAATTTCAGGTATATTCGTTTGATGGTCAGAGGGTTTGTTAACCTGAATCAGTTTGTCTGCCTACATCCAAACGTTTTCTGGAACCGTTTTGAAAGGATCGTCCCAGTGTGGTGTGGTGAGACGTGGTGTGGTATGGTGTAGTATGGTGTGGTGTGGTGTGGTGAGACGTGGTGTGGTATGGTGTAGTATGGTGTGGTGTGGTGTGGTGAGGCGTGGTGTGGTATGGTGTAGTATGGTGTGGTGTGGTGTGGTGAGACGTGGTGTGGTATGGTGTAGTATGGTGTGGTGTGGTGTGGTGAGGCGTGGTGTGGTGGGGCGTGGGTAGGGCGGATCCCTTACTAACTTGCAGCTTCTTATAGGAAGTTCCTTTGTTAGAAAAGTTTCAAATAGAGAGAGAGAGAGAGAGAGAGAGAGAGAGAGAGAGAGAGAGAGAGAGAGAGAGAGATAGAGATAGAGAGAGAGAGAGAGAGAGTCTGACACCCGGAGTGTCAAGGCCCCTCACACACGTACCCAACATATTCCCTGATATTCCCGTTACGAGCGGACGTCAGCCTTTGAGTTGAGTTTTTAAGATGGTGTTCATACCTGACTGGATGTCTTATTTTTCCCGAGAGAGAAATTAAAAGAGAAGCAGCTTTGCAGTTCAGTGCCTTGTGAATAAGGATTAAAAATCAAAAGTCAGCTTTTCCTCCAATAAACCATTTGTGTCGGCTTTTACCCAATGCCTCGAATGCCTGACAGACATAGAGAGAAAGAAAGAAAGATATACGATTAAGCATCGTCGTTGGTCGGACAGTAAGGTTCATCCAGCAGATATCCATAATATTCCATAAAGATTATAACCATTAAACTGAAGCTGGGTACCTACGTAAGCTAGTCAATATCCGTGTTACATTATCAGTCTTACCTAAACACGTTCTTTGTTCTTTTCTTTCTTTCTTCTTTCAAACTATTCGCCATTTCCCGCATTAGCGAGGTAGCGTTAAGAACAGAGGACTGGGCCTTGAGGGAATACCCTCACCTGGCCCAATTCTCTGTTCCTTCTTTTGGAAAATTAAAAAAAAATATCCCCAGATATCAACGTTATGAATACCTTCTTACCTAAAGTGCGTTATATCCCCAGATATCAGCGTTATGAATACCTTCTTACCTAAAGACGTTCACTCAGTCTGAAATATAACTCCTAAAACTTTTTCTGTTCATTTCACATCTGTCTATTTTAGGAATATCGTCCATATTGACCCGTATGTATCGGCCTTTTTGTGAAGCGCGTGTGCTTCTGTCTCGGGGACTATTTTTCCTACCACACACACAGACACACACACACACACACACAGACACACACACACACACACACACACACACACACACACACACACACAGTCGCAACCTCTCTGTGTTATTTACCTTTGTGGTTCTTCTACATGCTACCTGTGTAAGCCTCGTATTCGTATCATGATCCTCCACGTCCTTTGATCGCCTTACATAACAACACTGTGTGTGTGTGTGTGTGTGTGTGTGTGTGTGTGTGTGTGTCCCACACACAAAAGGAAATGAAAAATGTAAATATTGTGTCTCCTGCAAACAAAGGAAATAAAAAATGTAAATATTTACTTCTTGGTATAAGAGCGATCCGGAGATCAAGAGTGGAAGTTTTTTTTTTATTTTCATTTTTTCGTCGACTCATAAAGCGGATGGGAAGAAAAAAACGATTCATAAAAAGAAAGAACGGAAGAAAAACGTTCATCAGTCGACATGAACAACTTGTCAGTTTTAGAGATGACACAGTGGAGAGAGGGGGAGGGAGAGTTATGGACCTGGTTGCTGTCCTTGGTACGTACATACATGTCGGCTATGGGCCAGTGGTCCTGGTGCACCAGGTTGTGGGGTACAACGTACCACTGGACCATCTCAGCTGCTTTAGGTCGCCTGAGTTCAACTCTCGGGAACACAACAGTAAAATTTCTACGTTGATTTGCATATATATATATATATATATATATATATATATATATATATATATATATATATATATATATATATATATATATATATATATATATATTTGCCGCTGTCTCCCGCGTTTGCGAGGTAGCGCAAGGAAACAGACGAAAGAAATGGCCCAACCCATACACGTGTATACACATACACGTCCACACACGCAAATATACATACCTACACACCTACACACACACATATATATATATATATATATATATATATATATATATATATATATATATATATATATATATATACATACATATACATATACATATTCCTATGAGTCCACGGAAAAAATGAAACACGATATGTTCCCAGGTGCACTTTCGTGTAATAATCACATCATCAAGGGAGACACAAGAGAGAAATACAGCAGTCAGTTGATATTATGGTTACCACTTGTGTAGCCTGACTTATAGATCACAAATCTCCCAATTTCCTTAAATGTTTTTGAAATGTGTGTTTTGTGTCGAGCGTGCGTGGTTAAGAAGCCGCATAGTGTGTGTGTGTGTGTGTGTGTGTGAACTATTATAATCAGTAGAGATTTAAATCAAGTCTTGTAATAGTGGGGCGAAAATCCCCCTACACTTTAATCGCCCATAGCCGAGCGGTTAACTTTCCCAGGTACCACACAAAAGGTACGGGTTCGAATCCATATTGTTGGAGGGCATTATGTGTTCTATGAAAAGTTCGCTTTCATATGCATTTATTCCTCTGATGTCAACTTTGTCTTTTCTTTATCATTTTGTGTGGGTCAGTTATTCTCTCTCTCTCTCTCTCTCTCTCTCTCTCTCTCTGTTTACCTCTCCCCTTCTTTGTTGTTAGGTCTGTGTGTGTGTGTGTGTGGGGGGGGACCACAGTGTTGTCACCCGAAGCCGCTTTCTTCCGACTTATAAAGTTATTTTCCTATAATGTTCCTCCATCTGTCTCTCTCTCCTTTTGGGAAACGCGTCCAGAGATTCGCCGCCCCGCTCGCTGCTGGGGGGTCAGTCCAGGCTTGTGTGCCTGGGGAGGTGGGGGTGTCGTCTTCCTCACACGTCCACACCATCACGTGCAGACGACGGTACACACACCCCACCATGACCTCGGTGACGGGTGTGTGTGCCTGAGGGACCTCAGGCAATGCTAGTCGAGGACAGTGCCCTTAGGGATCTCAGGCACTGCTGGTGTAGGACAGTGTCTTGGGGGACACCCCAGACACTGCTGGTGTAGGACAGTGTCTTGGGGGACACCCCAGGCACTGCTGGTGTAGATACGACATAATACAATAGAATACAGCTGAATACAACGGGATACAACAGTAATAAAAAATATCAGGACACTGGTCCGAACGAGGTCCTTTTGTGATGGTGGAAGATTAATTTGGTGGGAGTAGAGACTGACAGATTGTTCTCAGTGAAGAAAAACTGTAAACTCACCAGTAAACTACTGTGGTACACTTCTGTGTTAATTTGCAACTGCTGAATAGCGCTATACACGACGTGGTGTTACTGTCAACTCCTTGTTACAGCTGAATGCCTGGCGCTTAGCACTGTAGTAAACTGTGTAACGCTGTCGTAAACCATCTGTTACAACCATAACACCACGTGACTCTGTCGTAACCCCATACGGAACTGTACCAATTTGTTAGATGTGTTGACATATTTTTTAGGTCACTCTCACCCACGCCTCTCATGTAGCATATACTGTAATGCACTTGACGTTGTACGAAACCCATATGACGCTACAGGTACAGTCAGAAAGTCTGTAAAGTCACATGATCCAGTGCATGATCCTGTAATACAGAATGTCTCTCCTCGTCTTGTGTCTATCCTCGTCTTGTGTCTGTCCTCGTCTTGTGGCCGTCCTCGTCTTATGTCTGTCCTCGTCTTGTGGCCGTCCTCGTCTTATGTCTGTCCTCGTCTTGTGTCTGTCCTCGTCTTGTGGCCGTCCTCGTCTTATGTCTGTCCTCGTCTTGTGGCCGTCCTCGTCTTATGTCTGTCCTCGTCTTGTGTCTATCCTCGTCTTGTGTCTATCCTCGTCTTGTGTCTATCCTCGTCTTGTGTCTATCCTCGTCTTGTGTCTTTCCTCGTCTAGTGTCTATCCTCGTCTTGTGTCTATCCTCGTCTTGTGTCTGTCCTCGTCTTGTGTCTGTCCTCGTCTTGTGTCTCGCTAGATTATCCTGAGACTTTCCCAGCAGAAGACCCTCCACAAGTTATCCCGTATCGGTAAAATCTTTCATTATAGTTCCCTCAAAGGTGTCCATTGCCCAGCTGAGGCTCGGCAAGTACCTCCTATAATTCCGCCTCAGTGGCAGGGAGTATCCGGGGGCCCACCAAGACTCCCTAGTGGGCATTAGGAAACGAGGTATGACCACTGTGGCGGAACTATGGAACCAAAAACCAGGGCTTGACACGCTGTTAGAGAGAGGTAAACCAGGGCTTGACACGCTGTTAGAGAGAGGTAAACCAGGGCTTGACACGCTGTTAGAGAGAGGTAAACCAGGGCTTGACACGCTGTTAGAGAGAGGTAAACCAGGGCTTGACACGCTGTTAGAGAGAGGTAAACCAGGGCTTGACACGCTGTTAGAGAGAGGTAAACCAGGGCTTGACACGCTGTTAGAGAGAGGTAAACCAGGGCTTGACACGCTGTTAGAGAGAGGTAAACCAGGGCTTGACACGCTGTTAGAGAGAGGTAAACCAGGGCTTGACACGCTGTTAGAGAGAGGTAAACCAGGGCTTGACACGCTGTTAGAGAGAGGTAAACCAGGGCTTGACACGCTGTTAGAGAGAGGTAAACCAGGGCTTGACACGCTGTTAGAGAGAGGTAAACCAGGGCTTGACACGCTGTTAGAGAGAGGTAAACCAGGGCTTGACACGCTGTTAGAGAGAGGTAAACCAGGGCTTGACACGCTGTTAGAGAGAGGTAAACCAGGGCTTGACACGCTGTTAGAGAGAGGTAAACCAGGGCTTGACACGCTGTTAGAGAGAGGTAAACCAGGGCTTGACACGCTGTTAGAGAGAGGTAAACCAGGGCTTGACACGCTGTTAGAGAGAGGTAAACCAGGGCTTGACACGCTGTTAGAGAGAGGTAAACCAGGGCTTGACACGCTGTTAGAGAGAGGTAAACCAGGGCTTGACACGCTGTTAGAGAGAGGTAAACCAGGGCTTGACACGCTGTTAGAGAGAGGTAAACCAGGGCTTGACACGCTGTTAGAGAGAGGTAAACCAGGGCTTGACACGCTGTTAGAGAGAGGTAAACCAGGGCTTGACACGCTGTTAGAGAGAGGTAAACCAGGGCTTGACACGCTGTTAGAGAGAGGTAAACCAGGGCTTGACACGCTGTTAGAGAGAGGTAAACCAGGGCTTGACACGCTGTTAGAGAGAGGTAAACCAGGGCTTGACACGCTGTTAGAGAGAGGTAAACCAGGGCTTGACACGCTGTTAGAGAGAGGTAAACCAGGGCTTGACACGCTGTTAGAGAGAGGTAAACCAGGGCTTGACACGCTGTTAGAGAGAGGTAAACCAGGGCTTGACACGCTGTTAGAGAGAGGTAAACCAGGGCTTGACACGCTGTTAGAGAGAGGTAAACCAGGGCTTGACACGCTGTTAGAGAGAGGTAAACCAGGGCTTGACACGCTGTTAGAGAGAGGTAAACCAGGGCTTGACACGCTGTTAGAGAGAGGTAAACCAGGGCTTGACACGCTGTTAGAGAGAGGTAAACCAGGGCTTGACACGCTGTTAGAGAGAGGTAAACCAGGGCTTGACACGCTGTTAGAGAGAGGTAAACCAGGGCTTGACACGCTGTTAGAGAGAGGTAAACCAGGGCTTGACACGCTGTTAGAGAGAGGTAAACCAGGGCTTGACACGCTGTTAGAGAGAGGTAAACCAGGGCTTGACACGCTGTTAGAGAGAGGTAAACCAGGGCTTGACACGCTGTTAGAGAGAGGTAAACCAGGGCTTGACACGCTGTTAGAGAGAGGTAAACCAGGGCTTGACACGCTGTTAGAGAGAGGTAAACCAGGGCTTGACACGCTGTTAGAGAGAGGTAAACCAGGGCTTGACACGCTGTTAGAGAGAGGTAAACCAGGGCTTGACACGCTGTTAGAGAGAGGTAAACCAGGGCTTGACACGCTGTTAGAGAGAGGTAAACCAGGGCTTGACACGCTGTTAGAGAGAGGTAAACCAGGGCTTGACACGCTGTTAGAGAGAGGTAAACCAGGGCTTGACACGCTGTTAGAGAGAGGTAAACCAGGGCTTGACACGCTGTTAGAGAGAGGTAAACCAGGGCTTGACACGCTGTTAGAGAGAGGTAAACCAGGGCTTGACACGCTGTTAGAGAGAGGTAAACCAGGGCTTGACACGCTGTTAGAGAGAGGTAAACCAGGGCTTGACACGCTGTTAGAGAGAGGTAAACCAGGGCTTGACACGCTGTTAGAGAGAGGTAAACCAGGGCTTGACACGCTGTTAGAGAGAGGTAAACCAGGGCTTGACACGCTGTTAGAGAGAGGTAAACCAGGGCTTGACACGCTGTTAGAGAGAGGTAAACCAGGGCTTGACACGCTGTTAGAGAGAGGTAAACCAGGGCTTGACACGCTGTTAGAGAGAGGTAAACCAGGGCTTGACACGCTGTTAGAGAGAGGTAAACCAGGGCTTGACACGCTGTTAGAGAGAGGTAAACCAGGGCTTGACACGCTGTTAGAGAGAGGTAAACCAGGGCTTGACACGCTGTTAGAGAGAGGTAAACCAGGGCTTGACACGCTGTTAGAGAGAGGTAAACCAGGGCTTGACACGCTGTTAGAGAGAGGTAAACCAGGGCTTGACACGCTGTTAGAGAGAGGTAAACCAGGGCTTGACACGCTGTTAGAGAGAGGTAAACCAGGGCTTGACACGCTGTTAGAGAGAGGTAAACCAGGGCTTGACACGCTGTTAGAGAGAGGTAAACCAGGGCTTGACACGCTGTTAGAGAGAGGTAAACCAGGGCTTGACACGCTGTTAGAGAGAGGTAAACCAGGGCTTGACACGCTGTTAGAGAGAGGTAAACCAGGGCTTGACACGCTGTTAGAGAGAGGTAAACCAGGGCTTGACACGCTGTTAGAGAGAGGTAAACCAGGGCTTGACACGCTGTTAGAGAGAGGTAAACCAGGGCTTGACACGCTGTTAGAGAGAGGTAAACCAGGGCTTGACACGCTGTTAGAGAGAGGTAAACCAGGGCTTGACACGCTGTTAGAGAGAGGTAAACCAGGGCTTGACACGCTGTTAGAGAGAGGTAAACCAGGGCTTGACACGCTGTTAGAGAGAGGTAAACCAGGGCTTGACACGCTGTTAGAGAGAGGTAAACCAGGGCTTGACACGCTGTTAGAGAGAGGTAAACCAGGGCTTGACACGCTGTTAGAGAGAGGTAAACCAGGGCTTGACACGCTGTTAGAGAGAGGTAAACCAGGGCTTGACACGCTGTTAGAGAGAGGTAAACCAGGGCTTGACACGCTGTTAGAGAGAGGTAAACCAGGGCTTGACACGCTGTTAGAGAGAGGTAAACCAGGGCTTGACACGCTGTTAGAGAGAGGTAAACCAGGGCTTGACACGCTGTTAGAGAGAGGTAAACCAGGGCTTGACACGCTGTTAGAGAGAGGTAAACCAGGGCTTGACACGCTGTTAGAGAGAGGTAAACCAGGGCTTGACACGCTGTTAGAGAGAGGTAAACCAGGGCTTGACACGCTGTTAGAGAGAGGTAAACCAGGGCTTGACACGCTGTTAGAGAGAGGTAAACCAGGGCTTGACACGCTGTTAGAGAGAGGTAAACCAGGGCTTGACACGCTGTTAGAGAGAGGTAAACCAGGGCTTGACACGCTGTTAGAGAGAGGTAAACCAGGGCTTGACACGCTGTTAGAGAGAGGTAAACCAGGGCTTGACACGCTGTTAGAGAGAGGTAAACCAGGGCTTGACACGCTGTTAGAGAGAGGTAAACCAGGGCTTGACACGCTGTTAGAGAGAGGTAAACCAGGGCTTGACACGCTGTTAGAGAGAGGTAAACCAGGGCTTGACACGCTGTTAGAGAGAGGTAAACCAGGGCTTGACACGCTGTTAGAGAGAGGTAAACCAGGGCTTGACACGCTGTTAGAGAGAGGTAAACCAGGGCTTGACACGCTGTTAGAGAGAGGTAAACCAGGGCTTGACACGCTGTTAGAGAGAGGTAAACCAGGGCTTGACACGCTGTTAGAGAGAGGTAAACCAGGGCTTGACACGCTGTTAGAGAGAGGTAAACCAGGGCTTGACACGCTGTTAGAGAGAGGTAAACCAGGGCTTGACACGCTGTTAGAGAGAGGTAAACCAGGGCTTGACACGCTGTTAGAGAGAGGTAAACCAGGGCTTAACACTGTTAGAGAGAGGTAAACCAGGGGCTTGACACGCTGTTAGAGAGAGGTAAACCAGGGCTTGACACGCTCTTAGAGAGGTAAACTAGGGCTTTCGAAGTAGTCATTGTAGACCACAGAAAAGGTCTTGGGGCTTAGCTGTGGGTTGTGGGTTTCGGTGTACTTATACATGATATCTATGGTCTAGATATGAGCAATGAGGGTCGTTCTTCGTCTGTTCCCGGGACATCTCGCTACGCGGGAAAAACTGCACAAGTATGATTAAATATATATATATATATATATATATATATATATATATATATATATATATATATATATATATATATATATATATATATATATATATATATATATATATATAAACCCAGAATAAGTAATGTTATCATGCCTTTCGTCGACATGAGCAGGTAGCTAAATATACCTCCGCTTGGACCCGTCTTTTTATAGTTGTGTCACATCGTTACAAGGGTCACTGAATCCTCGTCGTCCAGTGCGTAAAATGGATCACAAAGGGATCCATGATAAGTACACGACTGTTAACAGAGAAAAAAACACGACTAAGGGCTCAGAATAAACGTAGTGAATTAAACTGTGATATATTTCAGCTAACCTTTGTGTTGGCAACGGCTCTGAGTTGTCTCTTTGATCTCATAAGTCAGGGTCGATACAAGGGTTGTATCAGGTGAGGGTAAGGCATGACCCCTGGCCCTCCCTCACCTCAGGCCTTGGAGGAGGGTGACCTGCAGGACAGGAAATGAGGTGGCATGTATGGCGTCGCCCTCAGTCAGTCTTTCCCGTCTCATCCTCTGTCTAGTTACTAGTACTTAACTTGATTAGCTTCTCTGTATTTCGTTCCTTTCTCCCTCATCTTTCTGATCCTCACATTGCCGCCCCAAGCTCCTACCTACTACAGCCTCCACGCTGCCGCCCTCACAATGTCCACAGACTCCTGAAAGATAGACGCCTCTCCCAGCAGAGCATCGCCCTGCGTCACAAGGACAACAGGAGTTCACACATGGACCAAATGATCGTGTTTTCAAGGCTGTAGCGAGTGTGCCAAACTGGTCACTGATATTGTGGAGTTTCATCGGCTGGGAGAGGGACTTGTACACCTTAGCAGGTGTCTGTGTTTACTGCTGCTGCTCCAGGAGTATGTTGTCCTGGAATATACAAAATACTATCTTCCAGGTTCGAATGTTGTGGAGGTTCCAGGAACCATCTTACATCACGTGTGTCGGGCTTTCTCGTGTTGCTTTCTATGTAACTCAGCTGCTACCTCATTAGTTGTCTAATGGCTTCCTTACGCACACCAGACACGTGTACACCAGACACGTGTACACCAGACACGCGCCGGCTATTCTTTATTTCAACTCTTGTTTTTCTTATTCATGGAGACAACTTTGTGAAACGTGAAGCGTTTTTGTATCGCATAAAGTCAGTGAGTCACACATTATACTTGGGTCATTACTTCGCTCATATTCTTTGCCTTTTCCAGGCTTGACCTGGCTAAGGCTACACTCTCGTCAGCTGTGTTCCTCCTCCTGGATCACTGAGTGGCAGGTCCTTGTCTTCCAGTGCCGGCCAGACGTACACAGTGGCCAGCTTGGTGCTCCTAACACTAGCGTGTCCCTTCCTCCCTGCGGCCCGGCCCAGCAGGCTCCCTCCACCTGTGGCCCGGTCCGGGCTCCCTCCACCTGTGGCCCGGCCCAGCAGGCTCCCTCCACCTGTGGCCCGGCCCAGCAGGCTCCCTCCACCTGTGGCCCGGTCCAGGGTCCCTCTACCTGTGGCCCGGTCCAGACTCCCTCCACCTGTGGCCCGCTCTAGGCTCCCTCCACCAGTGGCCCGGTCTAGGCTCCCTCCACCTATGGCCCGGTCCAGGCCCCCTCCACCTGTGAGGCCACGCCTGGCTCCCAGTTCCTCCCTCCTCACCTGCCGGCGTGTGAACCTTCCACCGGAGGCAGTCACCTGTGGACATTCTGTTGACTTGGCCAGGAGCACACAGCACGTGCTGCCTGTAGTAAGCTTGGCTCTTCAAAGGGAACTTTGAGCTGGGTCGAGACGTCAATATTTGATGATCGACGGAATTGAAATGGCAGAGCTGCTCGACATGCTACATATTCTGCTGCCGTGTTAAGGTTAAAAGAAATATGCAATCCAGTGTGAAGAATTTCGAAAAATCTCTTTTAGAAGCGAAAGCGAATTTGTTTGCAAAAGGTATATCATGAGATCGTTTCCAAAACTGAAGCTTTTATGTACCATCTCGCTTAGGAGCTTCTTACAGTGCTGAAAGAGGGATGGTAACTTAGAGTAACTGGGTCAAGAGTATTCATGTATAAGTAAGCCAAGGGTGGGGATGAGGTTGGAGGTTAACGGTCATGAGTGCATGAAATATTACCTGATAGTTATGTGAAGAAGGCATGCAGGATGTGGTCTGATTTAATGTAAACAAAATAAGACATAAGAAAAATATTTCTAAAAATGATTCGACGGAAATGAGATAATGTTTACAATTTGTGTGTAGAGTTAAGAAATACACACGGAACAATATCTTCTATAAACAGACTGATATTCATGGCAATACAGCGAAGATTAATTACAAAGAAAATATTAGGTCGGATACAGAATATTTAGGGCGTATAAGGGCGTATAAGCAGTCAACCAACCAGTCAACCAACAACTAACCAACCAATCAACGAACCAGCCAAATTATGGAGAAAAGTTAACTTTGGCTGATTCGTTGATTGGTTGGTTAGTTGGTTGGTTGGTTGGCTGCTTGGTTGGCTAGTTGGTCGCCTGGTTGGTTGGATGGCTGGTTGGTTGGCTGGTTGATTGGTTGGCTGGTTGGTTGGCTAGTTGATTGGTTGGTTAGTTGGTTGGTTGGTTAGTTGGTTGGCTGGTTGGTTAGTTGGTTGGTTGCTTATTTGGAATCTAGGTCTATCAACTGCCAGGGTAATTAAAGCCATCAATATCAAGTTTATAACACCAATTGAATAATCTTAAATACCATATATATTCGGGAAATTATATATATATATATATATATATATATATATATATATATATATATATATTCCTATGAGTCCACGGGGAAAATGAAACACGAAAAGTTCCCAAGTGCACTTTTGTGTAATAATCACATCATCAGGGGAGACACAAGAGAGAAATATAACAGTCAGTTGATATACATCGAAGAGACGAAGCTAGGACGCTAGCACGATATCTGTTGGTGCAGGAGTTTTATTAGTCTGTGTTTCCTTACTGAATGCTCCTTCGGTATCTGTGAATTTTTCTCTTACGTGAGCTTTTCTGCCAGCAAGAGGAGGGAGGATGGTCCGCTGGTACAGTCTTTTGCATTCTCCATCCAGCTCTTCCTTCCGTTGGCTTGCTACGTTTTCCAGTCCTCCCTCCCGCCTCCTCCTCCTCCTCCTCCTCGTGTGACCGACCTTACGATTGCCTTAGAGTGCGCTGGAAGTGAAGACCATCGCAACTTGGACATATATAATAGTGAGAGCAGAGTTGCCTGGGAATTTGCATGACCCCTCTCTTTCTCTCTCTCTCTCTCTCTCTCTCTCTCTCTCTCTCTCTCTCTTCTCTTCTCTTCTCTTCTCTTCTCTTTCTCTTCTTTTTCTCTCCTCTTTCTCTCTCCTCGGGAAGCTTCGCGCGCAAGGTGGTCAAATGTAAGGATCTCTGGCATCTCTTCCAAGCCTTCGGTTTGAGAAGGGTAGTAGATTACGCTTAACTAACTCTTTCGGCTTTGTATCGTCCCTGGTCCGTCGTCGAAGGTAATCGCTGGAGTACCTACAAACTGGAAGAGATTATATTAGTGCCTCTGATGGACTTGTCTCCACATTCTTCTGTAAACAGTACACTTCTCTTTCGTACATTGCAGGTTATCTTGGTAGAACAAATATAAAAGACAAGAAATAATGTGGAAGATCATCCAGTATTAATGGCAGAATTTGCATTTTTTTTTAATCCTTGCAACAATATAGCGAGTCAAAAGACCTCGATAAGGTGTAGACAGTTGGAGACTCTAGCCTTTAAGTGATTCACTCCCTATTACCAGACCCCAGCCAGAACGTCGACCTGGCCGCTACCAGTCGACAGTCGGCCTCACCACAACCAGTCCCCAGCCAGATCAAAGTACATGTATAAGATATAAACTGTAGGTGGAGGCTGGATGACCTGAGATATTATCCAGCAACAGAAGACGATGGGAAGAAGAGTTCTGTGTACTACATGAGAAACACTGAACAGAGAGACCTGGCAACTGGCGCAGGTCACGAATAGACGACCACCACTTAAGTACCAGCTGAGGCAGGGTCGTGGCCTCGACGGTGATGGACGTTTGTGGTAGCAGAAAAAAACAATTCTCACAGCTCTGGGAAAGACACAATCTGCTGGAGAGACAAAGACAAAAAGAGAAATCCTCATGAAAGGCCTTGTGAAGGTGGGACAAATAGGTCAGCTGCTCTGCCTTGCCTCAGTGTATGTAATGACAGATGACAAAGACCCTTACCCAGGAGAGGAGAGGGAGGAGCACTTAGGGACGACGTCAAGCCAGCGGCCTGAGGACCTGACCCACCTTAATCCATCTTGTGCGTGAGCGAGGGGCGAGGAGGAGGAGGAGGAGGAGGACCACACATTACACCTGCTGTTGTCCGACGTGAACGCAAGCAGCCAGGGGTGTTTACACACACACACACACACGCACATTTACACACACACACATTAACACACACACACACACACACACAGGTTAAAAGTTGATATCTTCGAAGTGTTATACAAACACGAGAGTAGTACGTCTAGTTCAGTGTAAAAAGGAATGCGTGTAGGTGAGCAAGAAATCAAGAAATTAAAAAAGAAAAGCGCACTTTTAAAAGCGAAAGTTTCCCTCTCACTCAGCCCTGTCTTTCCTCCGCCCTCAACATACTCATATTCTCTACACCCTAGACAAAAACTCTACGGCTTTCCCTTGAAAAATACCCATACACCCTAACGGGTCAGGTCAAGGGTCATCTCCACTACACCCTCGACAACGCAGACTAAAGTCATTAGTCACAGACGCGGCGCTTCACTAGAAAGTAAAAAGATTAGCCAAAGTTTGTTTAATGTTCTTTTTAGAAATAAAGAAATGAAATGCAAAGACCCCGAGATGGGGTCTCATATAATCAGAAGGTCAGTACAATAAGCCAGTTATGTTTAGATTTAATCAAACACGTCACTGGCCGCTCCGTCTGAACTCAATGCGACGGCGTTCTTCGGCAAATTGTTCCTTGAGGAAACTCCGGAACCTCATGCCTACGTCGTCGTCGTCTGAGTCCTCGTCGTCTGAGTCCTCATCATCTGAGTCCTCATCATCTGAGTCATCATCTGAGTCCTCGTCGTCTGAGTCCTCGTCGTCAGAGTCCTCGTCATCAGAGTCCTCGTCGTCTGAGTCCTCGTCATCTGAGTCCTCGTCGTCTGAGTCCTCGTCATCTGAGTCCTCGTCGTCTGAGTCCTCGTCATCTGAGTCCTCGTCATCTGAGTCCTCGTCATCTGAGTCCTCGTCGTCTGAGTCCTCGTCGTCTGAGTCCTCGTCGTCTGAGTCCTCATCATCTGAGTCCTCGTCGTCTGAGTCCTCATCATCTGAGTCCTCGTCGTCTGAGTCCTCGTCGTCTGAGTCCTCGTCGTCTGAGTCCTCATCATCTGAGTCCTCGTCGTCTGAGTCCTCGTCGTCTGAGTCCTCGTCATCTGAGTCCGAGTCATCTGAGTCCGAGTCATCTGAGTCCTCGTCGTCTGAGTCCGAGTCATCTGAGTCCTCGTCGTCTGAGTCCTCGTCATCTGAGTCCGAGTCCGAGTCATCGGGGTCGACCTCCACCTTGTTCTGGTCTAATTTTCTACCAGTCTGATCATGAATCGAATCCAGTTCATGAGTTATGTGCTCCATCTTCTGGCTCAACCTCTGAAGATCGTGAAACAGGGCATCTTCTTGTTGTGCCTTCAGCTTCTCTTCATGGATGAAGTTTTCGACCATGCCAATCGTGTCATTCAAGTTCGAAGTCATATTTTGAACGGTCTCGCGGAGATGATTACTTTCGTTTAAAAGTCTGTCATAATCTCCGCGATAAGCTTCCTGCAATTTGTCTACAGTCTGACGAGTTTCAAAGGTCTCTTGACGAAATGATTCCAGTTCTTTCTTCCATTCCTTTTCCTGACCTTCCACACTCTCTTCAGCAAAGCGCATGAGTTCTACTATCTCTTTGCGGAAGTGTTTCTTCACTTCGTCCCATTTGCCTCTGACCAATTTCTCTCGATCTCCAAGATTCGTGAGAATTTCCTTACTTTCTTGATGAATGAACATTTTGACTTCCTGAGCGGAACCAGGATCCTGGCTGGTCTCAGTGAGTGGAGCTGGAGTAGGGGTCTGGTACACCCCACGGGAGTAGAGGTAGTCCTGGACATCTTTGAAGGTAAAGGGCCTCTTGGCGCCCACGGAGATGGACGGCTGGTAGTACGCGCTCACCACGACGCACAGGTAGCTTATCAAGCCGATAACGGTGATACGGTTGATACGCATTTTATTTATAGTTATATCTAAATTAATAGATAGAGATGCAGGACCTGGGGTTCTCTGTTAAACAAAAATACGAAATAAACAGATGGTCTCTGGTGGTGTCCGTGAGGTATCCGGGAAGATAGGATGCCTGGAAATAGTTGGGATGTCAAACCATAGCTGAAGTGTCAGGATGTACCTGAGGAGTATGGTAGTAGTTTGGGTGGTGACTGTGGTGTATGAAAGTAGTTTAGATGGTGTCTGGGGTGTGTGGAAATAGGATGGTCTCTGTGGTGTTTGGTGTATGGGTGAAAATAGTGGAAGGTGGGTTGCCTTGCTATAGTTGGGGAGTAAGTCAGTAGTTGGGGTATTGGATAGTGGCTGGGGCCTAGGGCAGTACCTTAGGCGACGGGCAGTAGCTGGATAATCATGAGGTACCTATGCCTTTCGGGAAGTAGCTGGGAAGTATGGCAGTATCTAAGGCTCGTTAAAAGAAAATTACTATATCATGAACAAACACATCTTCACTACAACTTAGACAAAACCATCCTCATTAAATCCTAGACAAACGAATTTTCACTACACCCTAGACAAGCGCATCTTTACTAAGCCCTAGACAAACACATGTTCACTACACCCTAGACAAACGCATCTTCACTATACCCTAGACAAACGCATCTTCACTATACCCTAGACAAACGCATCTTCACTACACCCAAGACAAACACATCTTCACTACACCCTAGACAAACGCATCTTCACTATACCTTAGACAAACGCATCTTCACTATACCCTAGACAAACGCATCTTCACTACACCCAAGACAAACGCATCTTCACTACACCCTAGACAAACGCATCTTCACTACACCCAAGACAAACGCATCTTCACTACACCCTAGACAAACGCATCTTCACTACACCCAAGACAAACACATCTTCACTACACTCTAGACAAACGTATCTCCATCGTCCGAGGATGACTGAAGGAAACGTTTCCAGCTGTTGATGTTATAGTACACGAGTATGCTTAATTCAGAAGGTGCAACTCTTGGCTCGAAAGAGCATTACAAAGGCACCTTGTGAACTGATGCAATTGTGTCATGTCCAGTGACTGACTGTGTTTCCAGGTAACGTTATCATCATTAGAGACGTCAATGAATATATGTTGTTTTCAAGTTCCAAAAGGACCCTAGAGATACAGCATCGCATGACGGATCTGAATCGAATGTCAGTGTAATCAATCAACAGGAAACATGATATGCTAATGAGACTGAACATAATTAAGATTTCACAATATTGCGGAAGTAAATTGGATATATACAAGCCTCACTTAGAGCTTTCAAATCTACAGGGAATCTGAGAATGATTAATTAACAAGTAAGCAAACTCGCTAAATAATTAGATCCTTGATTTTTCTTTGATAGCTATTTTTCACAAAATGTAGTTTATACAAAGTTACTGATGAACTGAAAAGCGTTAACTCTACAAAAATTGAATGTAATTAAGTGTGGACAGTGGAGGAGCAGAGCTTAACGGTCGTAAATGTGAGTAAAGGGTTTTAGCCTTGAATCATGGCTAGATTATTGCGGTATCGCAGCGTGGTGCCCCAGCATGGTACAGTGTACCCCATCAACGACACCTCATCGCAGTATAGGCATGGTAGCCTTCCTCCCCAGCACCGTAAGCGGGCCAGCGAGGTAGGGAAAAGGGGAATATATATATATATATATATATATATATATATATATATATATATATATATATATATATATATATATATATATATATATATATGAAAATCATATGAAGATACGTTTAGGGAATACCGTTTAGACATGTTAGGAACAGCAAAGGCATGAGACATGTATACAGGAACACACACACACACACACACACACACACCTGACAGGATCACTAATCTAAGTGCGCCAAGGGCCTGTCGTCCCTTTTTTTTGTATACTTTTTTACCACAGTAATCTCCATCCTCACCAACAGAAGCCTTGCAGGTTGATCATTCTCGTGGTTCGTTCCTCTGTCATGAACAACCCGAGTAGTGAGGCCGCCCCAGTACACTCCTGTGTCCTCCCAGAATCTATAACACCTGATTTCTTGTCTTCAGATACAGTACTGTATAAATGGATGTATAACTAAAGTTGTCGTCACAGTCTCAAGACAGATTTCATGATCCTTTCATGAAATCCTTTGCTGTTTTAAATTCCTCTCATACTTTATACAGACACAAAAGACGGGGCAAAAAACTTTCTTAATTTTGTCAAGACTTGTGAAGGAGCTTGATTAGCATTATAAAAGCCACGAGAGGAAACGAGTAGAATATATATGAATGATGGCGTTCGTGGAGACGTCTCCAGCAATAGCATTCGTGGAGTCTCTGTAAATGTACACACTACTCCACCAGGTGCCAGGCAGTCTCGTGTGGCTCACCCCCTCCATCACCAAGTCTATTACATTAAACAGATGACACCCACACACGTAGAACACCACGTGTTTAAAATCATACTCCAGAACACCTATGGACGGGACAGTATCATATCCCTACGGGTAGTATCGTCCCGAGATGACGTGTGTTGAGCTTAGTAGTGAGGAGGGGAAAGCGGTCACTTCGCTGAGGTCATCCGTTGCAAGGACTGGTCCATAACAACAGCACCAGCAGCTATAAAGACAGAACCCTCTGTTATGATATCTTCACTCGTTTTCCTACTACTAGACCTCAGGAAGTAGGGGGAGGAGGAGGAGCGTGGTGTTATGTTGATGATTGCGAGGTTGTGTATATATTACGAGTCTGTCAAGCACCGGAGGCAAGATGAGGCCATCCATACCAGGCAAATGGCAAGGGTTTGATGGTGGAAGGTGTTCAACAACACTGAGTTGACCCCTTCCCACAACCAGGGTTTTGTAGTGAGACAATTTGTTCGCCCTTTTGAGAAATGTGGTAAGGACAGGGTAGGACAGTGATGTGTATGACAGTCATTAAAGAGTCTGTAGGAACCACTGATTATAACGTTGTTGTAATCAAGGTAAGAACAATTTTAATGCTGTCTCAGCCTTGCGATGTCGCGCTCTTTGCCGCTCTGTCGGTCATTTATCCATGTCTTTAAGTCTATTTCTACTATGAAGAAAAATAATAATGGATGAAAGACAATTGCTTATAATCTAGTACAAGACAAGCTAGGACTTTTCAACTATTCTCTACCGCACCCCAAATAACCCCACTCTCTATCTCCACTGGACGTTCCCAAGTGCCGAGGTCTCAGACACCCTCACCCCACCCCCACGCCCAACTGCTTGAGCCAATGAGTTTGAACCCCCTACCGACCACTCTACCACGCATGAACTCGAAAGGGAGCATGTTGCACCCATAAGCATGTTGTTATGTGCGACATCGCTCTCATCTATAACATTTGTAGCAATTCAAGAAGTGATTCGTTCTGTTTTGTACTTTATCTTGGGATGTGTCAATTATCTAAATCAGTTTCACTGAAGACTAGGCAGGATTTCGTGTGCCCGAAACGTCTCATGTAATTCAAGAATAAAGTGGAAATTAATGTAAGACATTTGATTCATACTTTATTTAATGATGCGAAAGTTTAAGACCTCCATTTTGAAAATGAAGCGCTATGAAAGTCACACACACACACACACACACACACACACACACACACACACACACCAACCCCGTGTCTTACACGCAGGGCGGGGGATATATATATATTCATTCATTTATTAATTATACTTTGTCGCTGTCTCCCGCGTTAGCGAGGTAGCGCAAGGAAACAGACGAAAGAATGACCCAACCTACCCATATACACACACGTCCACACACGCAAATATACATACTTATACATCTCAACGCATACATATATATACACACACAGACATATACATATATAAACATGTACATAATTCATACTGTCTGCCTTTATTCATTCCCATCGCCACCCCGCCACACATGGAATAACATCCCCCTCCCCCCGCATGTGCACGAGGTATCGCTAGGAAAAGACAACAAAGGCCACGTTCGTTCACATTCAGTCACTAGCTGTCATGTATAATGCACCGAAACCACAGCTCCCTTTCCACATTCAAGCCCCACACAACTTTCCATGGTTTACCCCAGACGCTTCACATGCCCTGGTTCAATCCACTGACAGCACGTCGACCCCGGTATACCACATCGTTCCAATTCACTCTACTCCTTGCACGCCTTTCACCCTCCTGCATGTTCATTCCCCGATCACTCAAAATCTTTTTCACTCCATCTTTCCACCACCAATTTGGTCTCCCACTTCTCCTCGTTCCCTCCACCTCTGGCACATATATCCTCTTGGTCAATCTTTCCTCACTCATTCTCTCCATGTGACCAAACCATTTCAACACACCCTCTTCTGCTCTCTCAACCACACTCTTTTTATTACCACGCATCTCTCTTACCCTATTATTACTTACTCGATCAAACCACCTCACACCACATATTGTCCTCAACCATCTCATTTCCAGCACATCCTCCCTCCTGCGCACAACTCTATCTATAGCCCACGCCTCGCAACCATATAACATTGTTGGAACCACTATTCCTTCAAACATACCCATTTTTGCTTTCCGAGATAATGTTCTCGACTTCCACACATTCTTCAACGCGCCCAGAACTTTCGCTCCCTCCCCCACCCTATGATTTACTTTCGCTTCCATGGTTCCATCCGCTGCCAAATCCACTCCCAGATATCTAAAACACTTCACTTCCTCCAGTTTTTCTCCATTCAAACTTACCTCCCAATTGACTTATCCCTCAACCCTACTGTACTTGATAACCTTGCTCTTATTCACATTTACTCTCAGCTTTCTTTTACAAACTTTACCAAACTCAGTCACCAGCTACTGCAGTTTCTCACACGAATCAGCCGCCAACGCTGTGTCATCAACGAACAACAACTGACTCACTTCCCACGCTTTCTCATCCACAACAGACTGCATACTTGTCCCTCTTCCCAAAACTCTTACATTCACCTCCCTAACAACCTCATCCATAAACAAATTAAACAACCGTGGAGACATCACACACCCCTGCCGCAAACCTACATTCACTGAGAACCAATCACTTTCCTCTCTTCCTACATGTACACATGCCTTAAATCCTCGATAAAAACTTTTCACTGCTTCTAACAGCTTGCCTCCAACACCATATATTCTTAATATCTTCCACAGAGCATCTCTATCAACTCCATCATATGCCTTCTCCAGATCCATAAATGCTACATACAAATACATTTGCTTTTCTATTTCTCACATACAGTCTTCAAAGCAAACACCTGATAAACACATCCTCTTTACAACACTGAACACCCCATGTACACCAATTATTCCCTCAACTGTACATTACTCACCTTTGCATTCAAATCACCCATCACTATAACCCGGTCTCGTGCATCAAAACTACTAACACACTCACTCAGCCGCTCCCAAAACACTTGCGTCTCATGATCATTCTTCACGAGCACATCTTCACAATATATATATATATATATATATATATATATATATATATATATATATATATATATATATATATATATATATATAGTGAGAGAGAGAGAGAGAGAGAGAGAGAGAGAGAGAGAGAGAGAGAGAGAGAGAGAGAGGAGAGCTGGTGTGTGACGCGTAAACGGGACAGGTCGAAAGTCATCTTCACTACAACCTCGACACTGTCGACCCTCCGCCTGACCCTTGCAGATATACTCAGATATATCTTCTTCACTTCACCCTTGACGAGCACATCTTCACTATACACCCTCAGCATCACTGGTCATGATTTACGTAAGATGATGCCTTTGACCTAACCTTAACGGGTCAGGTCAAACGGATCTTCACTACAACAGCACTGGCCTTGGTTTACTGATCATGCCTTTGACCTAACCTTAACGGGTCACGTCAAACGGATCTTCACTACAACATCAATGGCCTCGGTTTACTGATGATGCTTCTGACCTAACCTTAACGGGTCAGGTCAAACGGATCTTCACTACACCCTCAACATCATTCTTGTATGTTTTTTTATACTTATCAATCATTTACTAAGGGAGCTGAAATCTGAAGAAGATATTTCCAATACTAAACTACAGCTGCTCAGTCATGTAATATCGAACCCAAGCTTCTTAAGCCAGTGGCAAGATTCGCTTCCTTTTCCCCTTATTGGTCTGGACATCACTGGATGGCCGAGGGACTCTGTGGCAGTATCAAGTACATCTTGACTATTGACTGCCATCACAGCTGACAACTACGACTCCTTCCTTATGGATAAAATTGGATTTAACCTTTGAGTCTTGAGGGCCATAAGCCACACCACTGCTGAGGGGAGACATCTTGCATTCATGGCTTTTCGTCATTTCAAAATCCTCACCTGCCCGCTCCCTCAGCTGCGTCATGCATCTCAACAGAGGCCATCCTATCTTTTCATCTTCACTAACGAAATGTCAACACCAATGACATTAGAATCCATCTACCACCTGTGACTTGCATTTCACTTTCTTTTCTTTTCCTCGAGTTGCGGAAAGCACTGGTTTTCAAAATAAAATTCAAACATGTTGCGTATTTTACTCATTTGTATCGCGTTCGGCCTTGTGACCGGGTGGAGGCAACAACAACCCACCAATGAAGTGGCAATGGAATGGTTCTCGTTTCCCAGCCCCAACCCAGACTGCTCCTTGCTGGGGCACTGGCAGCACCCAAGCACGTCTAACCATACCATGTTCGTGTACCAGGACCCTAAGGACCCTGATCACGGCAAGGTATTCTTCGAGTACCAGAACGAGGGAGACCTGTACACGGGCGTCTCTGAGTTCCTGCCGTACAGCGAGAAGTACCACCTGTACCTCCAGCCCCAGAATGACACAAACACTGGAGCGTTAGTGCTCGCAGGCTGCTACAGCCAGGAGCTTTGGGTGATGGCAGTTCCTGATGAGGAGGAATACCCGATCACAACCTTCAGAATGACTCCGATGGTCGAAAAGAGTGACCCTGTCACGTGCAAGATCGTCGTGGATGATCGGACGTTGGAAATTCCTGATGACACCCTGAGGGAGGTCGTCGCAAAATCTCATGGAATTGAATTACGGCAAGAGAAATCCAATGAGTCCAACGTCTCCGAGGTCATGGTCACTTGTCCCAACAGAGAGACCGCCTGGTTGGTCATGTGGCCCGAACAGGACCAGGATGGGTCAGAGGACGAAAACGGCGAGTGCCATCTCACTGGCTCAGGTCACAACATGGACGTGGATATGAAAACCCTGGTTGGCCTTGTGGACAGTTTCCATTGGGAATTCAGGGAGGAAGAGCCAAATGAACCAACCTTGTTCAAGGGCAAGGTGGTTTGCCCCGATATGGAGACCTTCTGGGTAGTGAAGCCACAATGCGTTGTTGAGATTCCAGAACACCTGGAATCTACCATTAAAGGCATCAAGTCTGGCCCCATTCAGAGGGAAGATATCGACCGCTTAGTGAACCGTGAAAGAGTAGTCGAGGTCGAGGAGGGGAATCCTAATGCAATCAAAATGAAATGTGGAGAGGAGGAGCAGTACTTCGTCTCCAAGATGAATTGCAAAGTAGAAAAACCCCTCGCTCCTCCGAAATTCGTGACAGAAAAGGAGGTGGCCATTATGCTGCGACATACCCACAAGGAGGTGGATGATGCAGAGAACGCGATTCATATTGAGTGTGGGAGAAGAATATTCAATTTGGTGTCCCGTTACGAGTGAATTTCTTCTTCGAGGACTGTGAAATGATGGGTCTCTCAGCCTGTCTGTGAGGTATGGCATTGTTTTATCTGTATCTTATTCTTTTAATGGAACTCATTATGATACTAAAATCTTTATATTTATATTCATATTTGCAATCAAAAGCTTTGGCTTCGAGTATTTAGAGGGGTCAGGTCGAAAAGGTCATCCTCATTACACGCAATGATAAATGTTTATTTCGTACTCTTCTTAATGACAGACTTCACTGCATCTTATTTTGCGATGCTTCCTTATCTTTAAATACATCCTTTCTTTCTTTTTGCCCTTACCTTGTCGGTCACCAGAGAGAGAGAGAGAGAGAGAGAGAGAGATTCGGACGCAACATGTAGAGAATATCATCATGATGGTGTGGGAGTAGTGGTAGAAAAGGCCACTGTAAATTGCTACTGGAGATCTGGGTGAAGAGGTAGTAGGTCTACGTCGATCCCTTTGATGATATAGTATATGGTGAGATATGAAGCAACGCACACACTGAGACATACAGACAGACTGACAAACACACACACACACACACACACATAGCGCTTCCCCATGTACTTTACAATAGGTAAAACACAAATGATTACATATGTACATATTGAAGCACCTAAACAGCCATACACACATACAAACATCCATATACATTCGCGCCTATTCAAATCGATGACTTCCAACGTTTATATGGAGGAATGTTGACACAATATGACGTAGAGTATACAAGTTGGGTCATCACAGAAGTAGTCTGAGGTCAGGGTAGGTCATCACAGAGGTAGTCTTAGGTTAAGGAAGGAAGAGTGACACAGAAGCAGCAGACGATGGAGAGGACAAAATAAAACACTTGACAGATGAAATCTTGAGTCACAAGGAGGGTGTAAGATGACGTCAGGGGGAGGATGAAGGGAGGGTATTATGAACTATCCTTTGTGACGTAACAGATGACCCATGAACTGGACATGAAGATCTCTATAATGGTGACAAGCTCAGTGTTCCTGTGAGGCGCAGAAACCCGGGCAATGTGAAGGTGTGGGAAACATAACGGAGGAAAGTGGAGTGATGATGTTTACATGTGTGGTGGTGGGAACACCTTTGGGCAGTCAGGACTGAAGCAGCTGTAACACGTGTTCAGTAGGATGAAAGATAATGTAATGTGTGGCTGTATCAGGTGTGTAGTAGTTAGCGTTGGTAACCGAGGCAGATTCAAGGGGCCGCTCGTGGTTAACGGCGGTCGGCCCACAGTCAAAGTAATGTACATATGTCTGTTTTATGTGTGCATGATTCGGATTCTGCCATTAAGTATATAAATCTTGAACTAGAAACGACATAATAATTTCCCTGTTAAGCTATAGTACCAGTTAGAACCCCCATCTAGTAACAAAGAAGTCACGTGATTAGCCTTGAACATAATCTGTAGAGTCTTGTGGCCATCGAGAGGTAAGATTTTGTTGAGTTACAGACTGTCTGTTGAATAGTTATCTTTTATGCGACTCTCATACTTAGTACTTCAGTTGGTTGTTAGAAAGCGGTGGTATCAATGACCTCAGGTGACCCCACATCACACAAGGGTATGGTCCTGTAGCACGAGGTCAGTGACCTCTGTTGGGGCGATGATACTGACCCTTAAGTGGCCTTCTTCTAATGACGTCTTCACGGGGCTCCTCAACTCAATAGCGCATCCTGAAGTATCATTAGGTCGAATATATTGACCCTACTACTCACTAAAGTGATGATCCAATGTGAGAACACTGCACTGAAATTGATTCATTGATGGTTATCATTAAGATGTTTTAGATCCACCGTCTCGAAGGGAAATATTAAACAACTCGGAAAAAAAAACCAATGCACAGCCTTAGATATGAGTGTCCGCCACAACCCTGCTCCACGGAAGGCCTCAATAAGACCCACCTGCGATATGGAGTACAACAGAAAAAAAAATGTATGGAACGTATGAAAGTAACGGGTAATGATTAGTGCAGTACCCTTGTAGCTTGACTTTGACGCGACCCGAGTGACAAACGACCATTTGAGGTTCATTATAAGAACATTGAGTTTACATCAATATGGTAATTACGGTTAATTTGATGAGACAATTAAACCTTCAAACTGCACGGCTATAATCACATAGAGAGCTTCCCTCTACTTAATTACGCGTCATCTGGCAGAGGAGCTGAATGAAAGACTCTACACCATTCATTTATCGGAGGGGCTACTAGACCTGTGCCAAGGGGACGAATGATGAGGTAATGATGTAATCAACGGAAGGGGACGACACCTGATCTCTCTCTGCCTCTCACACCTGCTCCTGGCGACTGTCATTGCGAGAGTTGGATGACAGTAACACTTCCTCGTAGTGATGGTTCCTGTGGGAGGATGATAACACCACAGTCATATATACAGTGAGTCTTGTCATGACTTCCTACCACACTTGTACTCTGATCATACTTCCATAACGCAGGTCAGTTGTGTGTGTGTGTGTGTGTGTGTGTGTGTGATGACAGTAACACTTCCTCATAGTGATGGCTCCGGAGGGAGGATGATAACACCACGAT
Organism: Panulirus ornatus; assembly: GCF_036320965.1. Taxonomy (NCBI): domain Eukaryota; kingdom Metazoa; phylum Arthropoda; class Malacostraca; order Decapoda; family Palinuridae; genus Panulirus; species Panulirus ornatus. The sequence continues at coordinate 2,387,757 of NC_092227.1, forward strand.
AAACTTAGGTTTTAATCGACCTGTCGTGTGTATAGACTTACGATGCGGTCATGGCGGGCTTAGATCGTCTCTTTGTACTTGAAAGAATGCGGGTAATTTTCCTGTTTCCACCTTCTCTCTTGGGTAAGAGGCAAGTCATTTTCTTGCGGGTCTTAAACTGCCTCAGGAGAGAACAAAAGATAACACGCATTCAGCCATCCATCACAACAGGTCCTTCACCTTAAGAGACGCGGCCAACTTAAATATTCTTAAGTGAACGTAGTAAACTTATAAGCGGATTTTGAGAGGTTAACAATCCCCGTGGTGACCCGAGTGACCAGTCATCATCTGGACCTTAACTTTTCTTCTCCCTTTGTAAGTGTAGTTGTTGGTAGTGAGGGGAGCACGATGATGAAGCAACTATGGCGCGTCATAACCCTGGAGACAAGGAGAATGTAAGGTCTACGGGGACTCTGGTGGAAAATGAGGGAGAGAGAGAGAAAGAGAGAGAGAGAGAGTAAAGTTAGGTTATCGAGGAGATTGATCATCTGAACACATCGAGTCTGAGATCACCTGCCTCAGTGGGACGATGAGGGAATAACTGCTGTGTTCTTTTTCTACAGTGGCACAAAGTTCCAGTTATATGTGTTCTCTTACCGATGCTACAGACTGTTCCGTACGGAACCCACGTCTCGCTGCCCCAGGAGACCAGAGTCTTTTGTTGTCTCCTTATGTTCGTGCCTGAGTGAAAATTAACGCTAAGTCTCACAACACCATTCTCTCTGTGAGCCAAAAGATCATTGATGATTGAAAGAGAAATACAATTAAATGTTTATACATAACCAAGGAGGGGCGTCTGATGTTTTAGACACAGATGATCCAAAGAGTTTGACGAAGGTCGAGGACCCAGGGTCGATTTTGTCTGTGTTAGTCAGGCGAAGTGACACACGTGCAAGGGGGAGCAAATAAGCAGCTTATGAGAACACGCGAGACCAGACAGGAAATGGAATGTGACCCGGAATCCTGTCACGACACGTAGGCCGTCACGCTCAGCCAGGATGGAGGAAGACACGGAACAGTTTCTTGTAACACCATTCTTAAGAAACAAAGTTCCACCATCAGCTTTCTGCAAAGTTCCACCAAGTTCCACTGAGCTTCAACGTTGAAAAAAGACATGAATTCTAAGATTCATAAGAAATTCTAAAAGAAATGCTCAATACTAATCTATCAAAACAACTCTCTGCTGGTGGCTGAGTGACACTGGAGACAAGATATTACCTACTTTCTTTAACAAGTCTGTACGATCGTTAACGGCATCATTGGCATCCCCACACCATAGACAGGAGAAGTAATCACAAGGTAGAATACATCTTTCAACCTCTGCAGAACTTTGAGGATTAATCAGTCTGGTCTTTCAGAACTTTGAGCGGGTCATTCAGCCGACAGATTCCACACAGTAAGGCTGGAGACTGAGGTGGTGTTGGCTGCAACCTAGCAACAGACTCCAGTGTTCAACAAGGATGTCATCGGTGCAACCTGAGACACGACACCTTACACCTCTCTCTCCAACCAACACACAGAATCAGTGAGAAACTTGATAGCTAAACGAAAATGAGATCAGGGAAAAAAAAGAAAAACTTTCTCCTGTCGACTGTCTTCGTGCGTACTGAGTGTTGTTGGAAGCATGTCTGGTGGGTCATCTGCCCAAGACCAACCAGAAGTGAGCACTTCTCATCATTTTGCATCCAACACAGATTCTCTACTGGACCTTGCATCCAACACAGGTTCTCTACTGGACCTTACATCCAACACAGGTTCTCTACTGGACCTTGCATCCAACACAGGTTCTCTACTGGACCTTACATCCAACACAGGTTCTCTACTGGACCTTACATCCAACACAGGTTCTCTACTGGACCTTGCATCCAACACAGGTTTTCTACTGGACCTTGCATCCAACACAGGTTCTCTAACTTCCTCCCTCGCACTTGCATCCCCTCACACTTCCAGAGTGTCATTGCCGGTGCTTTCACTAAGTCAGCAACACTGGGGCCGACGACCACCTGGTTCCTGTAAGATGTCGTTGCAGTTATTAAGTCGGGAGGAAATAGTCGCGAGGCAACAAGTGAGGTAAGACGCTCCAGTCTTTGCCTTCCAGTATGGGCAGGATTTTCCTGCACATCCTACTGACTGGACTGAGGGACCATATTATATATTATTCCTACAGTTCTAAAGACTCGCTAAACAACTTTTCCTCAGGAGCGCCAACGAAGTTCTGCGTTGGAACGAGCTTTTCCTGAACAATGTTTGTGTGTCAGGAGATGATGAAGTATGCGAGTGTTGAGTGGTATTGACATAGTCTGTCATAGCCACAGTCTGTATGCCAGTCACAGTCTAGCACAGCTACTGTCTGCCTATCATAGTCTATCATAGTCACTGTCCGCTAGCCACAGTCTATCTAGCTACTGTCTCTTGGGCACAATCTGTCATAGCACAGTCCGCCAGTAACAGTTTATTATGGACACTTTATACCACCCACAGTCTATCGTAACTCTTATATATCAGTCACAATTCATCATAGGGACAGTTTACCACATCCACTGTATGCCAGTCAGGGTTTAACAGCCACTATCCGCTACCCACAGTCTGTCATAGCTTATATATGCAAGCCACAGTCTATCAGAGCCACAGCCTATCACAGCACTGTAAGTGAGTCCCAATATCCCGCATGTCGCCATCACTATAATCTCACATGTGGCCTACATCACTCTGCCTGCGCTGTGTTGCCTGCCCTCTCCTTTGTTAAGGGGGTTTCTCCTCACCCCCTCCCCGTCTTACCCCCGGAATGGTCGTTTAAAAAAAGAAAAAGATAGGTTAGTTTGGTCAATCGTTATCAGGGACAACCGAGCTGCGAGGCAATCGGTTAATTAGCCTCCCTGATGAGGGGAACTGTTTGCTGTGTGACGGAATTTATTCAGTGTTGTTCTCTCTCTCTCTCTCTCTCTCTCTCTCTCTCTCTCTCTCTCTCTCTCTCGTTTTCTATGGCGCACCTATGATAATTCCTTATCTTTTCCCTTACCTTCTGCGTCTATTGTGCTTCTCACGTGGGTTGTCCTCTGATAACTTTGGCATTACCCAGCCCTCGATTTGTGTCGCGGGCCACCACAGATGACCCTAACAAGGCTGTTAGTAACCAGCTATACATATATCACCCCCTGTGTGTGTGTGTGTGTGATCTTAGTGGCTGTCGACAGCAGCAAGTCAACATGCTTACCTTACGAACATATACAGAGCACGAAAATGATTCTTTTCCTTTCGACGTTTCTTCATATATAAGTAAAGAGTCACCAAGTCTACACCTCTCACGGACCTTTAACGTATGTATGGCAGCACGGACCATCAACGTACGTACGATAAAACGGACCATTAACGTTCGTACAGTGACACGGACCATCAACGTACGTACGGCAGCAGGGAACATCAACGTACTTACGGTGGGCTGGTCTCTGGGCGTACGGGCGTTATTCACTGTATATTTGACTAAGGAGGCGCAAATAATGCCAATCTAGGACTTGACGCGAGAGATTTGTCAGTTCTGATCTTAAACGTGTTTGTAGCACTGTCATCAATCACACTAAATGGTAGACTGTTTCCATGTATCAACAGCCATGTAGGGGAGAGAGAGAGAGAGAGAGAGAGAGAGAGAGAGAGAGAGAGAGCACCTCGCCTTACTCGAGGACTAAACGTTTGCCCATAAATTTGTGTCCATTACGACGAACGAAATCGGGCGAATCAAGCCTTATGTAGCCTTAGTGAGATGATCGAACCCCTTTGATATGTATTCTGTCATGACTCTGGTATCCAGTAGTAATATCGGTAGTGTAGTGCGTCCGTGAACCCGGATGGTAGGCGGCAGATCCTAGTTTTATCAGTATTTATCAAAATGTAAATTCATTCCTGCAGGAGGAAATGGAACAGTTCAGAGTATCCTGCAAAGTTTGGCATTCTTTATTTCCCCTCCCCACCAGACCATGAATAATAGATTTTATGGTCCCAACACAAGCAGGAAGAGTTCCAGTATTCCATTTCCCTCACCCATCACTATTCCAGCACCGAACAAACACACACACACACACACACACACAGTTCCATTTCGAGATGTAGGGAGTGATAAAAGCCCAATGCCCTTTAATGACAATGGGTCTAGCTACAGCACAATATCACTTCAAATCCACTTAAGTTCGTGAGGGCTACAGAGTGGCTCTGGACAAAGCTACATTCAGAACAAACGTATACCGCAGCTGGCGTCATAAAGGAACGCGACCATAGCCTTTTAGTCTCGCTATCAATTCATTTCGGTCGTCTAGAATCTCAGTGCGAGGGAGTGAAGGAGTGAGGGAGTGATCTGCCACACATATCACAGTGTCATTGTCACTTATAGTCATATATACAGTGAGTCTTGTCATGACTTCCTACCACACTTGTACTCTGATCATACTTCCATAACGCAGGTCAGTTGTGTGTGTGTGTGTGTGTGTGTGTGTGTGTGTGTGTCACAAGCTCAGCCAAGACAAGCGTCGTGGTTGACAGTCTTCATGGCCACTTGGGTAACACACAGCCATCTGTACTGGCTTATAGCATGATGGAGAGGAGGCCAAACGTTGAGATAAACATTCCAGTCATATCCAGGACTCGCTACCTGAATCAAAAAGAGAATACCTGTACCCACGATTGAAAGATCTGGACTGGAAGAGGTGTAGTCAAAAGGAAAAAATTATTTTCTCGAGCTCGCGGCTTTGACCCGGGTAAATGGAGTTGGATCAGCGACGTCGTCACTTGGAAATGTGATTCTGATCTTTGTCTGGTGTCGGATCCCTTGTGACGCTCTCTTCTTCCCTCACCTCTATTACAGTCCACCAACACTGCTGGTGCAGTGACCTGGAATTAAGGATTCTCTCCCTGGGCCAAATGACCTGGCATCAATCAATATTTCTGTGGAGTAATTCACCTGGAATCAATCATTTTCTCGCTGCCATATCCAGTACCTATATGTTCCCGCTCGTTGACGTCTGTCCCAACACACACCAGGGGAGTAACCAGGGGATGCTGGGCGTCCATCTCTGGTGGTATTCACCCCGAGGGTCGGCGGCGGCTGAGGAATCTGTCGTGAAGTGGACATTGCTCATCTGGCGAGCAAGTGGACAGGTAATATTGCTCATCCCACGGGATGCGGATAGGTTATTATATTCGTCATTTTTGTTCCAGGACGTCGACATGAAGGGATGATGATCTTGTGGGTGAGTTGACAGATGATATTGATGGATGTCTGGGAAGTTAATATGAAAAGATAAAATCATTTCAATATTTCCAGGGATATGCTCGAACCTGCAAGACTTTTGATCAGTAAGTCATTCATAGTTTGATGATGATATATATATATATATATATATATATATATATATATATATATATATATATATTTTTTTTTTTTTTTTTTTTTATACTTTGTCGCTGTCTCCCGCGTTTGCGAGGTAGCGCAAGGAAACAGACGAAAGAAATGGCCCAACCCCCCCCCCCCCCATACACATGTACATACACACGTCCAGACACGCAAATATACATACCTACACAGCTTTCCATGGTTACCCCAGACGCTTCACATGCCTTGCTTCAATCCACTGACAGCACGTCAACCCCTGTATACCACATGACTCCAATTCACTCTATTCCTTGCCCTCCTTTCACCCTCCTGCATGTTCAGGCCCCGATCACACAAAATCTTTTTCACTCCATCTTTCCACCTCCAATTTGGTCTCCCTCTTCTCCTCGTTCCCTCCACCTCCGACACATATATCCTCTTGGTCAATCTCTCCTCACTCATTCTCTCCATGTGCCCAAACCATTTCAAAACACCCTCTTCTGCTCTCTCGACCACGCTCTTTTTATTTCCACACATCTCTCTTACCCTTACGTTACTTACTCGATCAAACCACCTCACACCACACATTGTCCTCAAACATCTCATTTCCAGCACATCCATCCTCCTGCGCACAACTCTATCCATAGCCCACGCCTCGCAACCATACAGCATTGTTGGAACCACTATTCCTTCAAACATACCCATTTTTGCTTTCCGAGATAATGTTCTCGACTTCCACACATTTTTCAAGGCTCCCAAAATTTTCGCCCCCTCCCCCACCCTATGATCCACTTCCGCTTCCATGGTTCCATCCGCTGACAGATCCACTCCCAGATATCTAAAACACTTCACTTCCTCCAGTTTTTCTCCATTCAAACTCACCTCCCAATTGACTTGACCCTCAACCCTACTGTACCTAATAACCTTGCTCTTATTCACATTTACTCTCAACTTTCTTCTTCCACACACTTTACCAAACTCAGTCACCAGCTTCTGCAGTTTCTCACATGAATCAGCCACCAGCGCTGTATCATCAGCGAACAACAACTGACTCACTTCCCAGGCTCTCTCATCCCCAACAGACTTCATACTTGCCCCTCTTTCCAGGACTCTTGCATTTACCTCCTTACAACCCCATCCATAAACAAATTAAACAACCATGGAGACATCACACACCCCTGCCGCAAACCTACATTCACTGAGAACCAATCACTTTCCTCTCTTCCTACACGTACACATGCCTTACATCCTCGATAAAAACTTTTCACTGCTTCTAACAACTTGCCTCCCACACCATATATTCTTAATACCTTCCACAGAGCATCTCTATCAACTCTATCATATGCCTTCTCCAGATCCATAAATGCTACATACAAATCCATTTGCTTTTCTAAGTATTTCTCACATACATTCTTCAAAGCAAACACCTGATCCACACATCCTCTACCACTTCTGAAACCGCACTGCTCTTCCCCAATCTGATGCTCTGTACATGCCTTCACCCTCTCAATCAATACCCTCCCATATAATTTACCAGGAATACTCAACAAACTTATACCTCTGTAATTTGAGCACTCACTCTTATCCCCTTTGCCTTTGTACAATGGCACTATGCACGCATTCCGCCAATCCTCAGGCACCTCACCATGAGTCATACATACATTAAATAACCTTACCAACCAGTCAACAATACAGTCACCCCCTTTCTTAATAAATTCCACTGCAATACCATCCAAACCTGCTGCCTTGCCGGCTTTCATCCCACTCAATTGCATTTTTTCCCTGCAAAAATCGTCCAAATGCCTCTCTCTTCTCTTTCACTAATACTCTTACTTCTTCATCCCACCACTCACTACCCTTTCTAAACAGCCCACCTCCCACTCTTCTCATGCCACAAGCATCTTTTGCGCAATCCATCACTGATTCCCTAAATACATCCCATTCCTCCCCCACTCCCCTTACTTCCATTGTTCTCACCTTTTTCCATTCTGTACACAGTCTCTCCTGGTACTTCCCCACACAGGTCTCCTTCCCAAGCTCACTTACTCTCACCACCTTCTTCACCCCAACATTCACTCCTCTTTTCTGAAAACCCATACTAATCTTCACCTTAGCCTCCACAAGATAATGATCAGACATCCCTCCAGTTGCACCTCTCAGCACATTAACATCCAAAAGTCTCTCTTTCGCACGCCTGTCAATTAACACGTAATCCAATAACGCTCTCTGGCCATCTCTCCTACTTACATAAGTATACTTATGTATATCTCGCTTTTTAAACCAGGTATTCCCAATCATCAGTCCTTTTTCAGCACATAAATCTACAAGCTCTTCACCATTTCCATTTACAACACTGAACACCCCATGCATACCAATTATTCCCTCAACTGCCACATTACTCACCTTTGCATTCAAATCACCCATCACTATAACCCGGTCTCGTGCATCAAAACCGCTAACACACTCATTCAGCTGCTCCCAAAACACTTGCCTCTCATGATCTTTCTTCTCATGCCCAGGTGCATATGCACCAATAATCACCCACCTCTCTCCATCAACTTTCAATTTTACCCATATTAATCGAGAATTTACTTTCTTACATTCTATCACATACTCCCACAACTCCTGTTTAAGGAGTATTGCTACTCCTTCCCTTGCTCTTGTCCTCTCACTAACCCCTGACTTCACTCCCCAGACATTTCCAAACCACTCTTCCCCTTTACCCTTGAGCTTCGTTTCACTCAGAGCCAAAACATCCAGGTTCCTTTCCTCAAACATACTACCTATCTCTCCTTTTTTCACTAGAGGGGACGGGAGCGGGGGGCCGGAAATCCTCCCCTCCTTGTATTAACTTTCTAAAATGGGAAACAGAAGAAGGAGTCACGCGGGGAGTGATCATCCTCCTCGAAGGCTCAGAGTGGGGTGCCTAAATATATATATATATATATATATATATATATATATATATATATATATATATATATATATATATATATATATATATATATATATATATATATTCTAGTTATGCTATAAGGTGTCATCTAATTATGGTATAAGTATATGGTGTAATCTAATACGGCAGAAATGTACGACATATTTTGACCTATAGTTATCATGATCTTCAGGTTTATATTACTGTGAATACAAGCAGTACCTGACGAGTATTGGACAGATGCAACTACCCCTTGCAGAGGGACGCAGTTCTATGCACAGTACGAGGAATCAACACAGCAAGCTTTACAAGACGATGCAGAGGGATACCGCGCAATGGTCGCGGTCTTTAGAAAAATATCGCTTCGATCAGCTGATGACCTGTGAAGTGATTCATTTGATTAGTTGATGACCTGTGAAGTGATTCATTTGATTAGTTGATGACCTGTGAAGTGATTCACTTTCCAAGTATTTTGAGAGGAAATATTCAACTTAAGTTCCTCAGTGAATCTGTCGAGGCTCAGGTGACCCTTCTACTCTGAGCTCCATCTCCATCAGGAACGCTAAACGCTACACCACGTAAGTCCATGACTCTACGTACCAGAGCCAGTCTTCAATCACTATAACATACTTACAGTTAGTGCACAAGTACTGGTTTACATTCACTAAAAACTCACAGTTAAATCGTGTTCATTTGCGTAAACTATACTGAGGGTTTCAACATTTTCGTGGGCATAAAAGAAGTTCATAATCTGCAATGAAGCCCCTAGCTATGCACTGGTTCAGCGCACTCTTATGCCAACAGTTATTTATAGTTTCATCTGCCACTAGCCAAGTATACAGGCATGTTACTAGCCCAATATCCAGAGTTTCATATGATTGTACATTTCTCGGCGTATCAAACATTCCACGAATACATATAAGAATTCCAGTCTTCCCTTTTTTTCCCCTTTTTATCTTCTAAATCCGTAATACATTTCCCCACACGGTAGGGCAAATGAAGGACAATGGGAATAGAGATTTTTTTTCATGGCGTAACATCGTTTGTGAAAACAGATCCGGTAAATTCTGCTGCAACGTTTGTATAGATTTATCGAAAAAAAATCTTCGGAAATCGTTATTGCTGAAGAGTTCATTTCTGGCGGGATAATCTTAGACAATATAGTCTCAGACAAGATAGTAAGAGAAATCATATACATAAAAAACTAATAAGTGTCATTGGAAATAGAATGAAAAAGAAACTGTTTAGGAAATAAATGAAATAAATGAATTCAAAATTACATGTGCACATTATACCGTGAATTTCGTACTAGATAATGGATAATATAACATATAACATATAAGCATTGATATAACACATAAGCATTTACAGACAAATACAGATATGATATTTAGATAAACAAGAACAATTCTGTTTTGAACTTTATCTAAGAGATACAGTTTAACCAAACTAAAGTTCGAAACTGATATTCAAGACATATAAAAGATATCTATAGATAATAATCTAAGATGGGATAAGGCAATACTCGTGTCACTTAGAGAAGCAACATTATTATCAAGTCCAGTAATAACACAGACCCTTAACAAAGACGGCAATTGAGAACGTCCCCCCCCCCACTCCCCATTGGTAGAGGCGTGGACGAATTAGGCCAGCTAACGAGGCAATGTCATTAGCGGGCGTTAGCATGTCGAGCGCTCATTAAGTTCGTTGTAATCACCTGATAATCAAGTCACCTTCGGGTGAGTGGCACTGTTTTAGGAACAGTGGTGGTAGAGTGTGGTGCAGGAGGGTGGCGGTGTGTACAAAGAACAGGAGGGAGGAGCACCATAGCGACGTGGGATGGAGGAGGGGTGAAGAAAATGGTATGATGGTTAATGTGATTCTAAGTGTAGGCATGATTAATGAGGCGAGAGATGCAGGGGGATGATAACTGTAGGTGATGGTACGATTCACTAGGTAAGAGATGAGGCATGGTAATTACACTGGGTGGGAAGGTACATACGTATGATTAATGAGGTAATATATAAGTAGGGGTATTGAATATTAGGGAAGGAACAAGCTAAGTGAGAAAAACGAAATATAATGATAGATAATTCTTAAAAGGTTAGGAGTGATAGATGAGAACGGGAAAAATAGAACAATGTCATAACACAAAGCAGACAGAGCAGGAACGGCAGAGGCAGTGATGAAAGGAGATTGAAAGATAATTGTGAGTCGGAATTTTATAGAAAAGAATAATTAGAGTGAAGAAAAGTTAGAACTGAACCTCATTATTATCGTGAACTTTAGGGTATGGATATATCCAGGGTAAGTAATGATGAGATGTCTCTTCGTTCTATATCAACTGACTGTTATATTTCTCTCTTGTGTCTCCCCTGATGATGTGATTGTTAAACGAAAGTGCACTTGGGAACTTATCGTGTTTCATTTTCCCCGTGGACTCATAGGAATATATATATATATATATATATATATATATATATATATATATATATATATATATATATATATATATATATATATATATATAGTGCAGTGGCGAGACATGCATCCAGCTTGTGTAGAGGAGCAAAGCTAGAAAATGCATTTCGTCAATGTCACTTCCAACAGATTTGCTCCAGACGTTCCCCAACGTAAACAGACGTCGAGAGAGAGAGAGAGAGAGAGAGAGAGAGAGAGAGAGAGAGAGAGAGAGAGAGAGAGAGAGAGAGGACCCTCTCTCCTCGCCCCCTTCGTCCTGGAGCTGTCTGGATTCTCAGAATTGCTCTCTGTCTCAACCTTTCAGACTTCTCTCAAGCATAAAGCAACACCAGCACCTCACAAACACATGAGGCCTCTCCGCTTTTCCTAAGGGGGGGAAAGGGGAAGGGTGAGTGTCTGGAAGGTGGACTTGCGTCACTTGTTATATCTGTTCGGAAAGCACAAATAACATGACCCAGAATGATCGTCCTGTTTACCTCCCATGAGCTTTACCCCCCCCCCCCCCCCCCGCCCCCCACGCTGAGTGAATCCTCGCGACGACGAAAAATTACGATGCATGAAGCTATCATGTTCGCTGGGTCGACATCACCAACAGATGACCTTGAGGGAACCTCACCCGCTGAAATGAATTTTCATTTCGCTGAAAGAATACGAGGGTGGGGGGAGGGGGGGGGGGTGGTGGAGACTCTCTCTCTCTCTCTCTCTCTCTCTCTCTCTCTCTCTCTCTCTCTCTCTCTCTCTCTCTCTCTCTCTCTCTGCCTGACATTAACAGTCACACGAATATCAATCATAAGGTCGTCAAGCCAACATGTTGGCTGCTGGCTACAACCTTTGCTTGCTCCAGGGGAGGTTCAGCTCCGAGAGATACCACTTTTTTGTCTCTCTGTGTGTGCGTATTTCCTCACAGGGGAAAAAAAATTCATTGTGATAAAATTTTCTCTTTAGAAAAAACTTACGTTGATGTGCAGTTTCTAGTTTATGAATCTATCCTTTTCACAAGAAAAATATGATTCTTAAAACGACGACGTTTAATAACTGTCTTATATATATATATATATATATATATATATATATATATATATATATATATATATATATATATATATATATATATATATATATATATATATATATATTTATGTAGCTCCGAGAGAGCTTGGGAAGTGAGTCAGTTGTTGTTCGCTGATGATACAGCGCTGGTGGCTGATTCATGTGAGAAACTGCAGAAGCTGGTGACTGAGTTTGGTAAAGTGTGTGGAAGAAGAAAGTTAAGAGTAAATGTGAATAAGAGCAAGGTTATTAGGTACAGTAGGGTTGAGGGTCAAGTCAATTGGGAGGTGAGTTTGAATGGAGAAAAACTGGAGGAAGTGAAGTGTTTTAGATATCTGGGAGTGGATCTGGCAGCGGATGGAACCATGGAAGTGGAAGTGGATCATAGGGTGGGGGAGGGGGCGAAAATTCTGGGGGCCTTGAAGAATGTGTGGAAGTCGAGAACATTATCTCGGAAAGCAAAAATGGGTATGTTTGAAGGAATAGTGGTTCCAACAATGTTGTATGGTTGCGAGGCGTGGGCTATGGATAGAGTTGTGCGCAGGAGGATGGATGTGCTGGAAATGAGATGTTTGAGGACAATGTGTGGTGTGAGGTGGTTTGATCGAGTGAGTAACGTAAGGGTAAGAGAGATGTGTGGAAATAAAAAGAGCGTGGTTGAGAGAGCAGAAGAGGGTGTTTTGAAGTGGTTTGGGCACATGGAGAGAATGAGTGAGGAAAGATTGACCAAGAGGATATATGTGTCGGAGGTGGAGGGAACGAGAGAAGAGGGAGACCAAATTGGAGGTGGAAAGATGGAGTGAAAAAGATTTTGTGTGATCGGGGCCTGAACATGCAAGAGGGTGAAAGGAGGGCAAGGAATAGAGTGAATTGGAGCGATGTGGTGTACCGGGGTTGACGTGCTGTCAGTGGATTGAATCAAGGCATGTGAAGCGTCTGGGGTGAACCATGGAAAGCTGTGTAGGTATGTATATTTGCGTGTGTGGACGTATGTATATACATTTGTATGGGGGGGGGGGGGGGTTGGGCCATTTCTTTCGTCTGTTTCCTTGCGCTACCTCGCAAACGCGGGAGACAGCGACAAAGTATAAAAAAAAAAATATATATATATATATATATATATATATATATATATATATATATATATATATATATATATATATATATATATATATATTCTTTATAACCAGGACTGTAACCTTGCCTTGAATATACTTAATGGCCAGAGTCTGTAACTATGACACACACCCGAGCCTCTGATACAGTAAGGTCTGCTTCTCATACAGTAAGATCTGTCTCTGATACACTAAGGTCTGCTTCTCATACAGTACGATCTGCCTCTGATACAGTAAGGTCTGCTTCTCATACAGTAAGATCTGTCTGATACAGTAAGGTCTGCTTCTCATACAGTAAGATCTGTCTCTGATACACTAAGGTCTGCTTCTCATACAGTAAGATCTGTCTCTGATACAGTAAAGTCTGCTTCTCATACAGTAAAATCCGTCTCTGATACAGTAAGGTCTGTTTCTCATACAGTACGATCTGCCTCTGATACAGTAAGGTCTGTTTCTCATACAGTAAGATCTGTCTATGATACAGTAAGGTCTGCTTCTCATACAGTAAGATCTGTCTCTGATACAGTAAGGTCTGCTTCTCATACAGTAAGATCTGTCTATGATACAGTAAGGTCTGCTTCTCATACAGTAAGATCTGTCTCTGATACAGTAAGGTCTGCTTCTCATACAGTAAGATCTGTCTCTGATACAGTAAGGTCTGCTTCTCATACAGTAAGATCTGTCTGATACAGTAAGGTCTGCTTCTCATACAGTAAGATCTGTCTCTGATACAGTAAGGTCTGCTTCTCATACAGTAAGATCTGTCTCTGATACAGTAAGGTCTGCTTCTCATACAGTAAGATCTGTCTCTGATACAGTAAGGTCTGCTTCTCAATCAGTAAGATCTGTTTATGCTACAGTTATCGTCTGACTGAAAATGTCATGTCCTCAGGCTTCCTGATACCACGAGATATGTGAGTCAGTCTCCATTATATCACAGCAATTTCTCCTCCGTTTAAGCTGGTGATGCTGTAATGGCATTACTCTCGACAGACCTGTTGACCATTAACGAAGAACAACGACGGAGAAATGGTCTTGGACGTACGATGAAGATGTGTTTGGTTCTCAAGGCGTGTGAGGTATGTTGCCAGACGACGCTCCATGTTGCTGTTCTACTTTTGAATAGATGAAGAACACGAAGGACACTGTGGGTCCTGTGGGTCGTATTAGAGGATGACTGAGGCTTTTCGGCGTCGCAGGAATGTGAGCGTATGACGAGGAAGAAATCCTTCAGGGACAGATAGTACTTCAGGGTCACCAGAATAGATGAATGTCTTTGCCATAGTTGACCAGAGAGGGGCGTCAGCTGCGGTAGAAAAAAAGAATCGTGGAAAAGATAAGTTTTGTCCCGATAATTTCTACTTCCTTTTGAGAGGCTCTCTCCAGAGAATGTGTCCTCAGGGCCGTGTGCTCGATCCACTCGACCATAAGCCTCTGTCAGAGACGGTAAAAGGATCTAAGCCACAGAGGCCCCAAAAGGCCAATTGACTGTGACTTTCCCCAAGCTAGCAGATGGAAATACGTAAAGTAGAGATGATGGCAGCTTTTAAAGACGGCCTCACTGGATCCCAAGATAGGTTGATACTGAACTCCCTTGTAGCTGGGGGACAACTGCTCGAGACACGACTGGAAACTAAGCAGAAGAGTTAAAAACACCAGGAGAGAATGATGCACCGGCGACCAGATCGGTGAGGAAACAGAGCGAGGTGACTGAGGAAAATAATTCACTGAAAAAAAACGAAAGAAATCTCAGAAGTTTGCATGACAGAAGTGAGAGACTCGGACACAGTGCTCTGAGAAGAGTGAATTCCACATTTTCCAACAGGTGTACAAAAGTTGTTAATTCAATACATATATATTGTATTAGTGTGGTTCAGGTGGAACATGTAAGATGAAGGAGATTAAAACTTAATTACTCCTGAGCCCCGAGGATCGGCTGAGCCTGCTGGCGATGCGTTCAGCTGAAGCATCTAGTGGACCAACAGTGGTTCTTGGGTCTGGTAACCTGCTCAGAGTAGCTGACTCTCCCTGTGGAGATCAGGTATGTGCCAGGTGCTTAGTAAAAAGGACTGACTATTACCATCTTTACCTTCATGGCTTCTATGAATATAGATATATACCACCGAGACCGTCATCCCTGACCCCTGCTGATCTTACGAAGGAGCTAAGATAGGTAGCGTCTTGTTGACCGAAGTAGATTCGACAGGAAAATGTAGCATCTGCTTGTTTATCTCCCTGAAGGTGTCCGTGCCCATCTTCATACCTCTGAGTGTGATGCTCATCGCCTACCAGTGGAAGCTGGTAGATCTTCTACGATCGAGACACATGAGGTCTTACAGCTTAAACATGCCTCTCCTGGGACAGCTCTCCCCTCCTCCCTTGGAGTTGATGGTTGATGACCCTCCACACATACAGAACCCAGCCCTCGGTGTCTTGGTTACTGTGGGATACGTGCTGCGGAACATCCTCCGCCTACAGGGATTGGTGAACCAGCCAGAGGTACCCGCGGGGTACTCGGAGCGGCTGCAGGCAGTATCTGGTTTGAGTCTTCCTGTACTCCTTACGGCCTTCCTGGGGGTAACGACGGTGGCGCTCCTCGCCCTCTGGCTGCTCTGGTCCTTGATGAAGTGCTTATTGAGGCGCAGGGCCAGGCGTACCTACACCGGTGATCACGAGGTCGAGGTAGTCGAACCTCAGGCAGACACTGTCGAACCCTGAGTCTGAGACCTCAAGGTCGAGGTAGTCGACCCTCAGGTAGACTCTGACGATCCCGGGGACCAGTTTGACGACGACCCCAAGGTCGACATAGTTTCCCTTATAGAATCACCTCGTATGATAGATCTCACCGTGGGTCCTCCTGTAGCCTCCACTGAACCCACAGACGGTATGGAAGTTCGCCTCGGGGCATTCTATAACTACTATTTATATCTTAAACATAACGAGCTGCTGCGCCCAGTGAGGCTCTCTATATCTCGGAGGCTTTACAGGGAGGTGAATAGGCTGTGTATCAAGAATGAAGCTGTCTTGATCGTGGCGAAGTTCCTATTGGGAAGACGGGCTTTGAAAGATTTAACAGAATACCGCGTCCACTTCTTCGTCTTCACCTACGAAACTCCTTATCAGCGGTATTTCCAAGGTGCTCTGGAAATACTAATTGAAAACTATACCAAACACCTGCTGACAAAGGTTTCCAATATCCTGAAGAAAGTGTATGATATCGATTTGGTGGACGAGGAGGTGTTCTTGGAGTGATGAATTTGTTAGCCAAGATATGGTTGTTAGAATTCGCAAGCAAGCGAAACCATTCCTGCGGTGGCTCCGAGAAGCTGATGAAGAGACCTCGTCACTAGGACCGCTTTACATTACGTATTCTACTAAAAAAAGAAAAAAAAGAAAAATAATAATCAATATCGAGCCGTGGTCTCTCAGTAACGGCCATTCATAAGAGATAACCTATAGTCCTCCTGTTGCTCTGACACCTTAATGGTAGCGTGTAAAGCGCACACTTGACTAAACTCTCACCTTCTCCTGGGCACGTTCAGTCGTACGGTAAGGTAGGTTTGCATACATTTACTGCTCAAAGTGAAGACAGTTCACGTCTCAGCTTAAGCCAACGCCATACTTACGTTGCTGACAGAGGGTTCGATCCAGTAGAAAAAGTCTCCATCGTGACGATCAGGGATATAGAGTTTGTGGCAAACAATTTTTTTTTTCATTCTTTGACACGCGCGTGAGGCGGAGGGGGACACTTAGTCATTCTTGTGTGTGTGTGTGTGTGTGTGTGTGTGTGTGTGTGTGTGTATTGTGACAAGCGAGCGCTAGTGGGGAAAACTACGTCAGCAGCAGCTGCTGACGCCACACTCACATTGCTTATTGGATTTAGTGAGATGAAATTCCATTGTCTAGATAGGGTCGAGGAGGGGCGCGGAGTGTAGATCTAATTCTTCAGTATAGGCCATAACAACACGGTGTTGTGAACAAGTGTTGTTGTGTGATGCCACTGTGCCCGCGAGGGAAGCATCACTCAGGGTATTAAGGATGGTTTTGCTTAGATCAAAGAGTTGGTAGTGGTAGATCTGGAGCCTCGTACTGCCCTACAGAAGGTTAGGAGGCGTCAGTCTGTCACCAACTGTGGAAATCCAGATCAAGAGATCTTACTTACAGGGGAAATATTAGAGATCTTAAGTTTTCCCCCACCGCGGAAGAGAGAAGAGTTGTGGGGTTGGGGGTGACCTGATTACAACCTTCAAGATCTAAACTAGCTTGATGTTGTCTACACTAAACTCTTTCTACAAAAGTACCACTCCATAACAACCAAAGCCCACAACACGATGTCAAGCAAGACACACTTTTTTGCAGTGTAAGTAACTGGCTGAATGGTATATAATCAGTCATCGTGGAGAGAGATTATAGAATTGAACTGGACGAGAGCATTTAGGATGGACATTGGCTGAGTCAGGTGATCGCCTCCTGCAGCCAGGCTAGGCTTACAGACCACTCCAGCTGCCACTACCACTGGTAGACGACCAGTGGTAGCATCGTGCACCAGACTAGCCTCTAACACCAGTGCCAACAGCCTGGCTGATGATCCCCTCGTGTGTCAGCCATGGAGAAAAAGATAAGCAGGATGCGCCGATGAGGTAACATATATCTAGGCAAAATATCATTTCTTAAAAAACATTTTAACGAGGGCCTGCCTAGCTAGAGATGATGAACACGCAAACAATTTAGAGATGAAATTAGAATATGAAGGAATTCAGTAATTTCGAAGCGTTAATGATAAACATCATAATCGTTAATTACTTAATATCTGGGCAAGACCTTCGGCAGCTCAGACTTCCTCAAGCCGTCATTAACCCCACCCCAACACCAAGGCGGGTATCATGCTTGTGATATATACCTCCCTGGTCGGCGGCAGATTACCACTCACTCTCTCTCTCTCTCTCTCTCTCTCTCTCTCTCTCTCTCTCTCTCTCTCTCAGAGAACAATTCGCCCATGAACTGCCCCTCACACCTCCTCCTCCCTCACATAACCTACCCCGTCAGACGGCTGCGACGCGCCCACCTCATCGTGTCAACATAGCGTTGTTTTGGTGATGCGCTCACCCATCCTCTCCACCCAAGCCCCTCCACAACGCCTTAAGCTCCGTGATACTGTGGCTCCTACTCCGTCCCTCCCTCACACCTACATGGAACAGGTAGAGAGATGGGACTATCTATCTAAGACCTCACTGATTCAGTATTTATACTGTCCACTAAAGCACCTCTGAAATATTACCGCAGTGAAATCAATGCCTTTTAGATTTACACATCTTTATTCGGTCTCCTTTACACACACACACACACACACACACACACACACACACACACACACTTGGTAACCATCTTTACCTCGTTTTGTTTTCCTGCAGAATCTTAAGTTTAAATTCTCTTCCACATTAGATTTTCCTTTAATTCTGTCTCTCCTTAACACGTTCTTTAATTTTTTCCTTATAGCTCACCCATTATGCCGGAACTTGGACGTGTTTGAATCCTCTTACACTTGTAGTAAAATAATTGTGAACATCGAAGACCCTCGGGTTGGTATAGCCATCTGAGTTTCATCATTCATAGACCATTGACGATTCCCTCACTTACCCACAGCACGTTGCTCTCCGTCAGCTGTACCCTGTTGCTACTGCAAATAAAACTATAGCCACAGACAACCATATTATAGACCATCAGGTCTTCTCAATCTGTCCTTCCCATGTACTGTCCTCTAGCAGATAACCTCGTTATAGGCCATTAGGTCGATGCAATTCAATTTCAACACTTTATTCCTTGATAGAAGAACGGGATCCTAGTGCTGGCACAAGGTACCCCAGTACAATACTACCAGAAACATCCGGCAAGTGTCCACGAGTACGTATGAATATAACAATAGGGCTTACAAAAGTCTATGGAAGGAAGGACATTCCTTCAACACATCATCAATATTGTTTACATAATATCTAGCCAGTATAGGGAGGAGGACCATTGTCAGGGGGCCGTGTGGGTGGTGTTCCGACAGGCGTCACGGAAGCGTTGTGTGTGGCCACAGCTTAGAAGGTAGTGGACAAGGGTGCGTGGGTCGGGTCTCTTACATAGTGCACATGCGCGTTGCTCCAGGGCGACGAGGATGCCTCCCGGGATTCTCTCTGTTTGGGGCGCATTTGGGTCCTAAATTGTAAACGTGTAGGAGGAACAATGTAGGCAGGTGGGACCTTGTTACACCCGGTCTTGGCAAAGGTCATCTGCTGCCTCGTTCCCCGAGAGACCGACATGACCAGTTATCATCCATAGGAATGTCCCAGGAGGACGTCCTGCATCCTGAGGTGTTGATGTTAGCCCTCGTATTCGGAAGATGAGGTCCTTAGTCTCCCCTGATCCAAGTGCGATCCCATCGAGAGCAGATCTGGAGTCGCAACAGACAAGCAGGAGGCAGAAACCACCTGCATTTTCCTCAGCAAGAAGAGCAGCAAGGAGGGCTACCAGCTCAGCCTGAGTGGAGGATGGGCCCCCGTCAGAAACTCTGAGAGTGTTTGATAGGCTCAGGGGCATCAGGACGGGAGATGTAAACACCAGCTCCGGCCCTGCCCGTAGCAGGGTCAACAGTACAGAGGACTACCCTAACTGGAAACCAGGGGGCGATCCTGGAGAGTTGGTGGTACGTGCGGAGTACAACAGGGTGCATTTAAGATTCCGGGAACTGTCCACCAAGAGCAATCACTCTCTTTTACCTGTCCTCTCCATGTGCCGTCCTCCAGCAGATAACTCCTCTCTGAAACGTCAGGTCATCTGTTAACTGTCCTCGCGTACTGTTCATCAGATATGTTTCGTCCAGAAACATCATGTCACCTCAAAACTGTCCTTTACATATACTGTCCCCAACAGATAACCTGGTCATGGACCGTCAGGTCTCCTGTTATATGTCCTTCCCATGCACTACCAATGCGTGAAGTTCTCCTCAATTGTTTCACCCATAATGACCACAAACCATCGAAAAGCTTTCGAAACAGGTGTAGCATCTTCTCAAAAATAGTTATCGTATGTAGCTATTCACACAGATGAGCAGGAAGGTGAAACTTGAGAATTCGAAAGATGGTGATGGGCAGATGAGATTACAAGAGGAGAGTAGGTACAACGATGGCCGGATATAGATATGTCGAAATTCATAGAAATAGTTTAAATATCATACAGACGTCACGTTGAAAGAAGATATCTATCTATCCATCAGGAAAAGAGAGATTAAGACGAGAAAATGCAGCGTAAGAATGACACACAATAGACCTTCAGGATCGCATAATTAAACCCGTTCACCATTGCGTTAGAGTCTTCCAAAGGGATTATTTCGGCTCAGATTAGCGTGAAGACGACGATGGATCTGCCCGCTGAGGGAAGCAGACGGTGGAGGGAGAGCAGGCTGTACATGTTGGTCCAGGCGGTAAAATGGTTGCGAAAAACTCGTAAAATACGAGGAGACGGAGCGTAAGAAAACAGAAACCGCGTTTGCGAGGTAGCGTTAAGAACAGAGGACTGGGCCTTTGAGGGAATATCTTCACCTGGCACCCTTCTCTGTTCCTTCTTTCAGAAAAATTAAAAAAAAAAAAAAAGAGAGGGGAGGATTTCCAGTCACCCGCTCCCTCCCCTTTTAGTCGCCTTCTACGACACGCAGGGAATACGTGGGAAGTATTCTTTCTCCCCTATCCCCAGGGATAATATATATATATATATATATATATATATATATATATATATATATATATATATATATATATATATATATATATATATATATATATATATATATATATATAAAAGAGTAAAATTTCCAGAGCAGCACGCGAAACAGGGTATTTGGGAGACAGACCTTGAGCCACGTAACATCAAAGCTTGGAGAATCATGGTTCTTGAGGCGTTCAACAGGTGTTGATGCTGGGATAAGCACAGACACCTCCTCTGAGCCGGAATCGTGAGTGAAGATTGTAGTTGGATATGAGAAGGGCGCTCGAGAAAACATCATTAGGCAACTGGGTCTCAGAGAGAAGTGTGATATTAGCAGAGATACTGGACAAAAGTGAATACCTGGTCGTACCTGAGACATTCTGAGACCATCTTATTGTCCTGAGAGACTCCGAGAACACCCGGTCGTCCTGAGAGACTTGTGTCGCCCACCTCATCCCAGGCCATGAATGAGGCGGCTGCTGTTGCTGTGAGGAGCGTGAGATCATCTCTCATGACGGGTGAGAGGGAGGCAGACCAGGTCGTCTGAACCTTCCTGAGGGAGGTGGTGACGACGGGGGAAGGTCGGTCGTGGTGGTGAGGTGTTTATCATCACACCAACCAACCAACGGTGACGCTCATGTTCCTCTTTATTTATAACCGGACCAGATCCAATAGCTTGGCCTCAGCTATCTCTCACTTTTATGGCTCGTTACGTGTGACATACAAGGCTAAACCCGAGTATCTTAAAAGGGAGGAATTTTATGGCCAAGAAAGTGTCCTGACGCTATTATTCATGTCTTGCCTCTGTCGTATTTTCCTTACTTTTTTTTAAGAGGGTAAAGAAAGGTTCTGTCCACTCGAAAGTCTAGTCAAGATGGTGCAAAAAGATATTGGTGATCCGTGTTCTGTGCTCTTCCTTATAAGTGATATAAAACTATATATATATATATATATATATATATATATATATATATATATATATATATATATTATACTTTGTCTCGGTCTCCCGCGCTAGCGAGGTAGCGCAAGAAAACAGATGAAAGAATGGCCCAACCCACTCACATATGCGTGTATATACATACACGTCCACACACGCACATATACATACCCATACATCTCTACGTATACATATATATACACACACAGACATATACATATATATACATGTACCTATTCATACTGTCTGCCCTTATTCATTCCCGTCGCCACCCCGCCATACATGAAATTACAAGCTCCTCCCCCCCGCATGTGCGCGAGGTAGCACTAGGAAAAGACAACAAAGGCCACATTCGTTCACACTCAGTCTCTAGCTGTCATGTATAATGCACCGAAACCACAGCTCCCTTTCCACATCCAGGCCCCACAAAACTTTCCATAGTTTACCCCAGACGCTTCGCATGCTCTGGTTTAATCCATTGACAGCACGTCGACCCCGGTGTACCACATCGTTCCAATTCACTCTATTCCTTGCACGCCTTTCACCCTCCTGCATGTTGAGGCCCCGATAACTCAAAATCTTTTTCACTCCATCTTTCCACCTCCAATTTGGTCTCCCACTTCTCGTTCCCTCCACCTCTGATACTTATATTCTCTTTGTGAGGATATATGTGTTTCATTTTCCCCGTGGACTCATAGGAATATATATATATATATATATATATATATATATATATATATATATATATATATATATATATATATATATATATATATATATATATATATATATATATATATATATATGTATTCCTATGAGTCCACGGGGAAAATGAAACACGATAAGTTTTAAAGTGCACTTTCGTGTAATACATCATTAGGGGAGAAATAAGAGAGAAATATAACAGTCAGTTGATATGCAACGAAGAGACGTAGCTAGGACGCCATTTGGTAAACATGCGATTGTCCAAATGGCGTCCTAGCTATATCTCTTCGTTGTATATCAACTGACTGTTATATTTCTGTCTTGTGTCTCCCCTGATGATGTGATTATTACACGAAAGTGCACTTGGGAACTTATCGTTTTCATTTTCCCTGTGGACTCATGGGAATATACTTGATCACGCAAAAAATTGTGATCCTTTCCAATATATATATACTTCTCACGTATTCCCTGCGTGTCGTAGAAGGCGACTAAAAGGGGAGGGAGCAGGAGGCTGGAAATCCTCCCCCCCTCGTTTTTTTTTTTTTAATTTTCCAAAAGAAGGAACAGAGGGGGGTCAGGTGAGGATATTCCACAAAGGCCCAGTCCTCTGTTCTTAACGCTACCTCGCTAATGCGGGAAATGGCGAATAGTATAAAAAAAAAAAATATATATATATATATATATATATATATATATATATATATATATATATATATATATATATATTTAAAAAAGGGGGTGACTGTATTGTTGACTGGTTGGTAAGGTTATTTAATGTATGTATGACTCATGGTGAGGTGCCTGAGGATTGGCGGAATGCGTGCATAGTGCCATTGTACAAAGGCAAAGGGGATAAGAGTGAGTGCTCAAATTACAGAGGTATAAGTTTGTTGAGTATTCCTGGTAAATTATATGGGAGGGTATTGATTGAGAGGGTGAAGGCAGGTACAGAGCATCAGATTGGGGAAGAGCAGTGTGGTTTCAGAAGTGGTAGAGGATGTGTGGATCAGGTGTTTGCTTTGAAGAATGTATGTGAGAAATACTTAGAAAAGCAAATGGATTTGTATGTAGCATTTATGGATCTGGAGAAGGCATATGATAGAGTTGATAGAGATGCTCTGTGGAAGGTATTAAGAATATATGGTGTGGGAGGCAAGTTGTTAGAAGCAGTGAAAAGTTTTTATCGAGGATGTAAGGCATGTGTACGTGTAGGAAGAGAGGAAAGTGATTGGTTCTCAGTGAATGTAGGTTTGCGGCAGGGGTGTGTGATGTCTCCATGGTTGTTTAATTTGTTTATGGATGGGGTTGTTAGGGAGGTAAATGCAAGAGTCTTGGAAAGAGGGGCAAGTATGAAGTCTGTTGGGGATGAGAGAGCTTGGGAAGTGAGTCAGTTGTTGTTCGCTGATGATACAGCGCTGGTGGCGGATTCATGTGAGAAACTGCAGAAGCTGGTGACGGAGTTTGGTAAAGTGTGTGGAAGAAGAAAGTTAAGAGTAAATGTGAATAAGAGCAAGGTTATTAGGTACAGTAGGGTTGAGGGTCAAGTCAATTGGGAGGTGAGTTTGAATGGAGAAAAACTGGAGGAAGTGAAGTGTTTTAGATATCTGGGAGTGGATCTGTCAGCGGATGGAACCATGGAAGCGGAAGTGGATCATAGGGTGGGGGAGGGGGCGAAAATTTTGGGAGCCTTGAAAAATGTGTGGAAGTCGAGAACATTATCTCGGAAAGCAAAAATGGGTATGTTTGAAGGAATAGTGGTTCCAACAATGTTGTATGGTTGCGAGGCGTGGGCTATGGATAGAGTTGTGCGCAGGAGGATGGATGTGCTGGAAATGAGATGTTTGAGGACAATGTGTGGTGTGAGGTGGTTTGATCGAGTAAGTAACGTAAGGGTAAGAGAGATGTGTGGAAATAAAAAGAGCGTGATTGAGAGAGCAGAAGAGGGTGTTTTGAAATGGTTTGGGCACATGGAGAGAATGAGTGAGGAAAGATTGACCAAGAGGATATATGTGTCGGAGGTGGAGGGAACGAGGAGAAGAGGGAGACCAAATTGGAGGTGGAAAGATGGAGTGAAAAGGATTTTGTGTGATCGGGGCCTGAACATGCAGGAGGGTGAAAGGAGGGCAAGGAATAGAGTGAATTGGAGCGATGTGGTATACAGGGGTTGACGTGCTGTCAGTAGATTGAATCAAGGCATGTGAAGCGTCTGGGGTAAACCATGGAAAGCTGTGTAGGTATGTATATTTGCGTGTGTGGACGTATGTATATACATGTGTATGGGGGGGGGGGGGGCCATTTCTTTCGTCTGTTTCCTTGCGCTACCTCGCAAACGCGGGAGACAGCGACAAAGTATAATAAATAAAATAAATATATATATATATATATATATATATATATATATATATATATATAAACAAAGGTTTCAGAGACAGAGTCGAGGAGAAGATCAGTAAAGAAGGTTATCCATCACTCACGACTTACCACACCCCCCTGTGGGTCAGCACCTCCCGCTAAGCTCCTTTTCTGGCTCTGCTCCATTAGGCCCTCTTCCTGTGAGGGTCACAGGAGAAGCGGTGTGCGCTTCCCCGCCACACACACAACGTCCCTTCTCCTGTTAAAACCGTCTATGGGCGCGACACACACAGCCTGGCATGCCATGCAGCAGTCTGAGAACCTGACGGCTGGACGACCTCTGCTGTGTCGCTGGTTTGTGTCGTTAAGTACAGGAAAGACGGCGAGAAAAATCTCATTTTTCGAGTGATGTTTCGGTTCATATTTCCAGGAATGTAAAGAATATGTTCTTGCTTGCAGGTGCTTGCATCTGCACGAGTCTGTTTATCTTCGTCTCTATATATGAGTTCTGTTGTACTATAAAGGGAGGAGGAAAAACGCCTGGGCATGATAATCTCTGGTGACTTCAAACCAAGGAAGCAGCGCACAGAAGCAGTGAAAAGAGCAAACAAAATTCTTGGATTCAAAGGTAATGTTTTTGAGTTTAAGACCAGAAAAATTCATCCTTACTTTCTACAACTCACTGGTTCGTCCCAACCTTGAATCTTGTGCTCAGATGTGACCACTTTACCTGAAGAAAAGATATTGACAGAATGGAGGGAGTGACAGCGTCGAGTGACCAAGATGATTCCCGGACTGAGAAAGCAATCGTCCGAGAGCAGATTAAGCAACTATGTACCTTAGGAAAGAAAAGATTAAGAAGGGATCTAATACAGGTACTCAAAGTGATCAAATGCTTTGATGATCTTGAGTTATCAAGATGCTGAAGACTTGATTCGTCTGATTTCAAACGCGCACTAATGGATACAAACTCGTAGGCAAACGATTCACCTCGAATGAGTTGAAGGACTTTTTCAACAGGATTATTAACATGCAGAACCATATGCCAATTAGAGTGGCTGAAACTAGCACTACAGATACGTTTAAGAATTGAGTTCATATGTATTTCGCTTGAAGTCACGATGTATTTGCGTCGCCTTAGCCACACTGACAACTCGCATGTTATTTTCTCGAGATTATCGACGCACCTTCTAACTTTTGCCACATTATTGTGTGAGTTTCTGATCTCCTCCACCATCACAAGCAGCCTCGAAAGGACTCCGTGGTCTGTTGCTGTTTGAATTCGATTGTATTTGCATTCCTTTGTACCTCGCGGGCTAGCGACCCGGCTAAAGCCAACCTCACCTGCCTCCTCTTTACCTGAGTCGCTTTTACTGAATCAATCACTCTCTCTGTAGTGTGACACACACACGCACACACACCAGACTACCCTATAGTGTGACACACACACACACACACACCAGACTACCCTGCAGTGTGACACACACACACACTACAGACTACCCTATAGTGTGACACACACACACACCAGACTACCCTGTAGTGTGACACACACACACACTACAGACTACCCTATAGTGTGACACACACACACACACACACACACCAGACTACCCTGTAGTGTGACACACACACACACTACAGACTGCCCTATAGTGTGACACACACACACACACACACACACACCAGACTACCCTGTAGTGTGACACACACACACACTACAGACTACCCTATAGTGTGACACACACACACACACACACACACACACCAGACTACCCTGTAGTGTGACACACACCACTACGAAGGCCACGAAGTATAAAAAACAAACACGATGTACCTTTTCTCTTAACTCTAATCTTTACGAAAATGTCTTCATTATAATCAGAAATTCAGCCGCTGGCTTCAGAGGCCGACGGTTGGCCTAGAGTTATCAGAAGACTAGATCTAATTTGCACCAAAATTGTTGCTTACATTTTATAATGATGATCGCGTGCTTGCTGTCGCCCAGCGAGCAAAGCCACTGTAATTACATTTCCAATTTACCCTAAATAGGCGCACGTCCTGCTGGCACTCCGCTGGAAATAACCTTAATCATTATATATACATGTTCACCCGTGAGAAAATATTCTTTGCGTCTTTGTATTAACTTAATTTCCCCTTCGTTGCCCAGAGCTAATTCGGGGGGGGGGGGGGGACGAGCGGCGCCCCCCCCCCACACACACACACACACCAGGGAAGGTGTTTCCTTACAATTGCTGTTCTCTCTCTCTCTCTCTCTCTCTCTCTCTCTCTCTCTCTCTCTCTCTCTCTCTCTCTCTCTCTCTCTCTCTCTCTCTCTCTCTCTCTCTCTCTCTTATACAATCCCGTTCTCCGTAACCTTAGATTTTTTTTCCCACTGCGGTGAGCGCTACGTGCTAACTCACCCCTTCCCATTTCCCCGGCCAAATGACAAACATCACGCTGCAGAAACCCTCCCTTCCTCCCCTTCCCATGCAGCGCTGGAGGAAGATACTGCCAGGAAAGTTCACACAGGATAATGTGGACTGGAGAGACTTGCACACCAGTTTAACATCCACACTGTGGCTCGATTCTGTGAAAGAAAAACATAATTAGTTGTTTATATATATATATATATATATATATATATATATATATATATATATATATATATATATATATATATATATATATATATATATATATATATATTTTTTTTTTTTTTTTTTTTTTTTTTTTATACTTTGTCGCTGTCTCCCGCGTTTGCGAGGTAGCGCGAGGAAACAGACGAAAGAAATGGCCCCCCCCCCCCCCCATACACATGTACATACACACGTCCACACACGCAAATATACATACCTACACAGCTTTCCATGGTTTACCCCAGACGCTTCACATGCCTTGATTCAATCCACTGACAGCACGTCAACCCCTGTATACCACATGACTCCAATTCACTCTATTCCTTGCCCTCCTTTCACCCTCCTGCATGTTCAGGCCCCGATCACACAAAATCTTTTTCACTCCATCTTTCCACCTCCAATTTGGTCTCCCTCTTCTCCTCGTTCCCTCCACCTCCGACACATATATCCTCTTGGTCAATCTCTCCTCACTCATTCTCTCCATGTGCCCAAACCATTTCAAAACACCCTCTTCTGCTCTCTCAACCACGCTCTTTTTATTTCCACACATCTCTCTTACCCTTACGTTACTTACTCGATCAAACCACCTCACACCACACATTGTCCTCAAACATCTCATTTCCAGCACATCCATCCTCCTGCGCACCTCTCTATCCATAGCCCACGCCTCGCAACCATACAACATTGTTGGAACCACTATTCCCTCAAACATACCCATTTTTGCTTTCCGAGATAATGTTCTCGACTTCCACACATTTTTCAAGGCTCCCAAAATTTTCGCCCCCTCCCCCACCCTATGATCCACTTCCGCTTCCATGGTTCCATCCGCTGACAGATCCACTCCCAGATATCTAAAACACTTCACTTCCTCCAGTTTTTCTCCATTCAAACTCACCTCCCACTTGACTTGACCCTCACCCCTACTGTACCTAATAACCTTGCTCTTATTCACATTTACTCTCAACTTTCTTCTTCCACACACTTTACCAAACTCAGTCACCATATATATATATATATATATATATTTATATATATTAATATGTTTACAGCTGATAATGTGTGTGTGTGTGTGTGTGTGTGTGTGTGGGTGTGGGTGTGTAACCTTTGAGATACCACTTCAGGTATTGACCTCCGGCCTTCAGTCTCCTGACGGTAGCTGGGACCATCTGAGGCAGGGAAGATAAAGTCCTCGTGAGGATGTGGATGATCGCTGATACTCCGCCTCTTACCATAATAGCCCAGCGTTCTACCAGGCAGTCGACCAGCTTTCCACTTCCAGGAAACAATTTCCCGAAGTCTTGAGGTCACACACGTGTGCCTGAGGTTTGATCTCGTGTCTCGCCGTCTCTCTATATGTATGATCTCGTGTCTCGCCGTCTCTCTATGTATTTGATCTCGTGTCTCTCCCGCGGCCTCTATTGGTTCCTGCAGAAGTCAAGGAGGTGCGAGAGGTGAGTGGTCTCCTTTGAGGCAAGGTGCTCCTTGACGCTGTTGGCGGAGATGAGGGGAAGGTCTTGGCTGCTTCCTGATGGTCCTCGACGCTGCACTTCGACAACCACTTCGTCAGGGGTCACCTACTCCTTCGTGAGTGTCTGCAGTTCGTCTGTATAGATAGATAGATAGATAGATAAATAGATAGATGAAATGATGATTGATAGATAGATAGATAGATAGATAGATAAAGATAGAGGTGAATAGATGGTTGATAGATAGACAGATAGATACAGATGGATGGATAAGGGGAAGGCAGAATTGAAAATGTAATCTAGCAAACATAAGAACATCGCGTTATTGAAGACGAGAGAAAGAAAATGCGAGGCGTCAGCTTACTGGAAGAAATTGGGTTGTAAAGGATCACACTCGAGGGAAATGAAAGAGACTATGTGTCGTGAAGGGGAACAGACAATACATTTCACAGATGATTAATGTTACGGTTGCTGGAGGAGCTGGTATACAGATACGAGATTTACTAAGGGGTATCTTTAGTATCAGAGCGAAGTAATATTACGGGATTATTGAGCATAAGACACCTTCAGGATGAAAGGCAAGTACAAAGTGTGATAAAGCGCACGAAATGGATGAAGTGCGTGAGGACTAATGGGTGTGAGGGTTAGGGGTATAACACTAGCTACACCAGGATGTGTGTACGAGAGAGAGAGAGAGAGAGAGAGAGAGAGAGAGGAACGAGTTGGGTATCTGGAAATCCTTAAACTTTTGGACCATATGATAACAACTGATGACGGGTAGACTCCAGAACAGATAGTGGGGCACAGCATCAATTATGGACAGGAACAAAGCGTACGATATGACTGAGGGAAGAGAGAGGAGCAGGGAATACATTATCAACAATGTGGAGGGAAGATGGGGGACAGACTGAATCAGTTTTGCAGAGGGAGTTTGGCCCGTGTGAGGATAAAAATGACTAGAGAGAACAAAGTGTTTTATCAAGGTCGGAGGTGGAGATTCACCAGCAATTTAGGGAATCAACTGAGAGACATGATAATAATACTCATGTTTACACTGATGGCTAAGATCTTAGCTCTTCACTCACAGTTCCCACCTGAACAGTTAACTATAAGTTATTTAGATTTAGTTCATAACTCTATTTCAGAATAGGACGAGTAGGTATCTTTATACAAGAGCATTTAACAGCCAAATAGGGCTAATGATAACCTTCCTCACAGGTCACTGGTCGTTAAACCCAACAAACGAACTAAGAAATATGTGGTTAAAGAATTCAAGATGATCTTAAACATATGAAGAGAGAGAGAGAGAGAGAGAGAGAGAGAGAGAGAGAGAGAGAGAGAGAGAGAGAGAGAGAGAGAGAGAGAGAGAGAGATGTTGTAAAGTGATGGTCAAAAACGAGGCATTAAGAAGTGTGGAAAGATTTGTGAATAAGTGAAAGTTTGATGGAATTAGACGAAAAGAAATTTTAAAAATAATCCAATAATCCAATAAGATTAATATACTTCCTGATGGAGATGTTTAAAAAAAATCAAAAAAATTGGCAGGGAAATATTTTGAAAGTTAGGGAGATAATTGTTTCCCTAAGTTACCCTTGTTGGACGTTTTACCTTCCCCGTCCTGGAGGGGAACCTCCCCGTCTCTCGTTCCCGCTCAACAGACCCACAAGCCACTGTGGCCTCCATAACCAAATGAAGCCGTCCGCTTATTTTGCCGCCGCCAGAGGGTCAGAGAAACTCAATTACAACAGAAAATGTGGAATGTGGCGGTATAAGATCCCTCCTTTATAGTGTGAGTGGCCATAATGGCTGGGTGGGTGGGAGAGTGGCCTCCCATATTACATTATAAGGTCAGCCGGGACCTGACAGCCTGCACTGTCAAGCCGCACCACCAAGACAACAACAGCTCTCCTCCCGCAGGTGCCGGACTCGGCCCAATGTGAACCAGGAATAAGGTCTAAACTTGCGTGTTTGTTGTGGCGTTGGATACACCAGTCTATGAGAGCCGGAGTATATGACGTGGGTGTATATGACGTGTGAGTATATGACGTGGGGGTATATTACGTGTGAGTATATGACGTGGGGATATATGACGTGTAAGTATATGACGTGCAAGTATATGACGTGTGAGTATATGACGTAGGGGTATATGACGTGTTGGTATAATGCTAAACTACACAAGAGGGGAGGGAATGACTGCAGTAATGACGCAAGCTTAACAATCAAGGGTCATTCATGTATAGGATATGGGTCTAAGCTTAACAGCTGGCAGCATATAAGAATATAAAATGATTTGTCTTGTTATATAGATAACTGGGATTGATATACTGAAGTGCTGGCCACAGACCATCTCTGGGGATGTGTTGCTGTGAATTACAGAAGGACAATGGCCATAGACCATATCTGGGGTTGCTGTTGTGAGTCGCTGGGAGGTAGCCTGTCTGCTGGTCAAGTGAGACAATCATACCAGTGATCAGTTTCTGTGATTATGTTTGTAGTCAGTTTAGAACTAATAGGAAGATTACATGTTGTATAAAACTGGTCTGTCATGAAATAAAAGAATATTACAAACTACTCGTTCAACTCAGACCCAAAATACCTGACCTTACGAACGCTATGATCCTTCGTCTTCGCCTTCTCACCACAAGATTCCCTTCAGTCTGTCTCATTATGTATTGTGTTTGTCCCAGCATTGTGACGGACCTCAGCCAAGACAAGGGTCGTGGTTGACAGTCTTCATGGCCACTTGGGTAATACACAGCCATCTGTACTGGCTTATAGCATGATGGAGAGGAGGCCAAACGTTGACATAAACATTCCAGTCATATCCAGGACTCCCTATCTCAATCAAAAAGAGAATACCTGTACCCACGATTGAAAGATCTGGACTGGAAGAGGTGTAGTCAAGAGGAAAAAATGATTTTCTCGAGCTCGCGTCTTTGACCCGGGTAAATGGAGTTGGATCAGCGACGTCGTCACTTGGAAATGTGATTCTGATCTTTGTCTGGTGTCGGATCCCTTGTGACGCTCTCTACCTCGATGGTGTTTATACAGGATTATCTCTCTCTCTCTCTCTCTCTCTCTCTCTCTCTCTCTCTCTCTCTCTCTCTCTCTCTCTCTCTCTCTCTCTCTCTCTCTCTCTCTCTCTCTCTCTCTCTCTCTCTCTCTCTCTCTCCACCGACCCTATGACGGTCAAAAGAACATGTTATCATACCAAGACAGAGACAGGTGGGCATGAAGTTGTGCTCTACGTAACATAACTGCGCGAAATGCAGTTCCCATCCTCCTTGTGATGATATTCCCGATGACATAATCAGTATAATCCTGACGAGGTTATATGCATGTTGATGTGGATGAATATTCATGTACCGTGTGACCCTAATCTTCATCACCGTTACTTGAAGGCAGGAGAGAAAGAGAGAGAGAGACGTACCTCCAACCCTCACAATCCTCAGGACACAAGATCCTACAACATCCTTCGGTGCCATCGCTATTGACGTCCCTTTATCTAAATTCCTGCACCGGCTTTTCTAGTAGGATTACATCGAACGTCGTGACTCCAAAACCCAGGTTTAGAACTTCCTCCTCTCGGACCTTCAAAAACCCAGGTTTAGAACTTCCTCCTCTCGAACCTTCAAAAACCCAGGTTTAGAACTTCCTCCTCTCGGACCTTCAAAAACCCAGGTTTAGAACTTCCTCCTCTCGAACCTTCAAAAACCCAGGTTTAGAACTTCCTCCTCTCGGACCTTCAAAAACCCAAGTTTAGAACTTCCTCCTCTCGGACCTTCAAAAACCCAGGTTTAGAACCCTCTCCACTCGGACCTCCTCAAGAAGGAGACCTTGCAGTCGTGAGGATCAGTGAAGACCTCCTTCCATTACAGGAGGATCATTAATGATTCAGTATCAACATCTCCTCAAAGGTTTTCAAAGAGAGATTCTCTGAATCACTCCCAAGGTTAAGTACAACGAAACCATTACGAACAACAATAACTCACAGTTGATATGGACGTCTTAGACAACCCATGAAAATAATGGTGTGCAAAATGAAAAGTAGACATGACATGGTGTAGACATACGATTCACCTGTCGACCTAAACACCTGTTTATGGTGTCTACTGTGAATCTCGAACCTGGATATTCCAACTTGCTACAATCATCCTGGTGTCTTCGTTCACCACCTAAATGCTTCGACAGGAGTAACATTCACACGTTTAAAACACTGGCGACATTAAATGTTCCCTCAAATGATGGGCAGAAAATGTCACCTTGTTGCACCGTCAGTGACCTGTTCTTAGGCAACCGTCATGGATGTGTGAGATAAGGTCACGTGGCAGATCCGATGTAGGTCTGTTGTCGTACCGACCTCTTCCTCGGCAACAGGTACTCATCCCAGCCAGGAAGCACGTTCTGCATATGGCTGCCAGACGTATGGACTTTCGTGTATCCCGATTATGTGAACAACCAGGCGTAACTAAATGACCTGTACTCTCTCTCTCTCTCTCTCTCTCTCTCTCTCTCTCTCTCTCTCTCTCTCTCTCTCTCTCTCTCTCTCTCTCTCTCTCTCTCTCTCTCCTGTTCTTCAGTCATTTGTCGAAGATGAACAGGTCCGGGAGATGATATGTATAAAACTCCTGTTCACTCACTCTCTCGCTCGCATCCGGCACTCTATTCTTGTGGAAGGTAAAGCTAAATGGAAACTTAATTTTATTGATACCTTCAAGGCTCCTTGGAAAGTTACTTAAGACGAGTCACTTCAGTGGTTGTACAAGCCACAAGTAAAGGTACTACACCTTCTTATTTAAGAGTTTTGTCAATAACTTACCTTACATATTTCGTGAAGTCAGAGACGTTGGTTGAATCAATGTGATTAAGGATAAGGAAATGGTTATTCAGTCGAAACACTGGGAAAGATTGTACGAGAATCTGACAGATGCTGAGAAGCAAGAAATACAGAGAAAATCTACAAAGACGGAGGAACAGAATCCTAAATACAACACAGATATAAACGTCTCCAGGAAATGTAAATCTTGAGGAACACCGACTCCATCAGGGGCGACGGTGGCAGTGGTCGAAGAAGTGGTGGCAGTGATTGAAGTTGTGGCGGTGGTGTCAGTGACGGAAATGGTGGAGGATGAAATCGTGGGCCGAGTTCTTCGGCTGTCAAAGTAATCATAAAGCAAGGGAGACGACACGAGAGCTGACTATGGGAAGGGACGGCACCAGGGATGACTGTGAGCGTCAGTAAGAGGATTAGAGGGGCCGAGGACAGCTGGAGGACCAGAAGTGACATCACAGTGTGAGGTCAAGGTGGGTCATCACACGAAAGGTCATCCTGGAGACCATTCTTTTGACCATTGATAAGGAAGGTCAACAGTGAGGGAGAGACAAGTGAGAAGGTATGAAATGCTCAGTACGAGAGACAATGATGATGAGGAGGAGGTGGGGGCAGGAGGGGGAGGGAAGAGTGACACAGAAGCAGCAGACGATGGAGAGGACAAAATAAAACACTTGACAGATGAAATCGTGAGTCACAAGGAGGGTGTAAGATGACGTCAGGGGGAGGATGAAGGGAGGGTATTATGAACTATCCTTTGTGACGTAACAGATGATCCATGAACTGGAAATGAAGATCTCTATAATGGTGACAAGCTCAGTGTTCCTGTGAGGCGCAGAAACCCGGACAATGTGAAGGTGTGGGAAACATAACGGAGGAAAGTGGAGTGATGATGTTTACATGTGTGGTGGTGGGAACACCTGTGGGCAGTCAGGACTGAAGCAGCTGTAACACGTGTTGTGTACGAAAACGTGGTAGAGCTCCTACTTCCTCCAGGTGTATAATGTTATGAGGTCATCTCTACAAGAGTTGTGGTCGGATGAGTCAACGCAGCCATGCGTATGATGGAGTGGGTCACCTTTCCAAAGGCGTATAATGAGATGGCGACATGTATCCCAGGCGTAAGATGGGATACATTAGACGTATTATGGGATGAGATCACATAAATCAGGCCTTTAATGGTGCGGATGATATCTATAGATAATGGGATGGGATCAGTAAGCTAATGGGTGGAGTAGTATGGGGTCAGGCCCTCCCATGCGTAAAATGGGATGGGCTCACCTCTCCCAGACGTATCACAGGACGGGCTCAGCCCTCCCATCCAGTATGGAATGGGTCATGACACTGGAGCTTCAAGAGGCTGTCCAGGGAGCCCAGAGCCGTACAGGTGTGCCAGAAAAATCGCAAAAGACAAGGAACATGACAAGGCCTCGAGATCCACACGTTACTCCAACAAACATGAATCCGATTCTTCCCCCAAGTCATTTGACGAATAACCGACATGAAGTAATCAACTGATTTCTTCCTATATTATTTAGTTAACATTTCCTCTGATTTTTCTACCCTGCGCTGAGAAGGAGCCGCTTACTGACCGCCGTGTCTCACCCACACAGGCTCGGGGAACATACGTGAGAGAAATCCTCTCAGTGCTGGGGCGGGGTGGTGGGTGCTCACCACTGCGTGTGTCGCTGCTACACTCACAGTACCTTGGTTCGAGGCTTGATGGATGGACCAGTGAGTGATGATACATCGTTGATCTGGCAGGTCTGGTTAGTCCAGAGGCTCTGGCGTGATATACAATAGGTTCGAACCCCAGTTGAGTGTGAACATAGAGCATCGCCTCTGCACCACACCACCACAGTGGACAACATTAACAATTCTTTCTATTGGATGAGTATGCACGTCACGCCATCTTGGTCAATCTGAAGACCCCCGCTTTCACACATCGTCTCTCACACCACCTCTCCCACGCACTCTCCCTGCCCCCCTACACTCTCTCTCTCTCTCTCTCTCTCTCTCTCTCTCTCTCTCTCTCTCTCTCTCTCTCTCTCTCTCTCTCTCTCTCTCTCTCTCTCTCTCTCTCTCTCTCTCTCTCCTCTCTAATCCTACTCGTCAACATCCCTTCTAACAAGGCATTTGTAAACTCGATCATCCACATCCTCTGCTGGACACTGCAGTTCCCTTCCAGTACCTTGGCCGTGGCACTATCCACCCTCAGAACCCCGTATCCACTTAGCGAAGATCCTCTCATATCCACACCCACCCCGACCACCCATCCATCCATTACAGACGCCAAGTCACGCGTCATTATATTTAAGTGAGCTGAGCCATCCCCTCGTTAGCACGTGTTACGCTGCCAACTCACATCATCTCCATCATTAGCTCTGCAGGAATTTGCCCTCCTCGCTACACCTCCTGCCCGCCACTCTCCTTAACAAACTCAAGCATCTTAAACCTTGAACATGCCAAGTAGCGCTTGTAGGTGACATGAATATCCTGACTACCCTCTTTGGGTTTGACAATGCTCCTGCTATTGGCTCGAGGTAGCGCTAAGAACAGAGGACTGAGCCTTTGAGGGAAATCCTCACTTGGTCCCCTCCTGTTCCTTTTTTGGAAAATTAAAAACAAGAGAGGAGGATTTCTAGCTCTCCGCTCCTTCCCCTTTTAGTCGCCTTCTACGACACGCAGGAAATACGTGAGAAGTATTCTTTCTCCCCTATACCCAGGGATAGGTAGGGGGGAGGGAAAAAAAAGATATATATATATATATATATATATATATATATATATATATATATATATACATATATATATATATATATAATATATATATATATATATATATATATATATATATATATATATATATATATATATATATATATTCTCCAGAGAGTCAGGTCCATAAGATTTAGATTTAGAGAAATAGTAAACTATTGAAATCATTTGAAAAGTGATGAACAAGAAAGAAACAACATAGACCATAGACCATCTCTACCTTACCCTGGACCTGGACCTTCCCTGAACCAGACCATCGCTGCCCTGCCATAGACCATCTCTACCTTACCCCGGACCTTCCCTGAACCAGACCATCGCTGCCCTGCCATAGACCATCTCTACCTTACCCCGGACCTTCCCTGAACCAGACCATCCCTGCCTTGCCATAGACCATCTCTAGCTTACCCCGGACCTTCCCTGAACCAGACCATCCCTGCCTTACACTATTATCCCTGCCTTGCCTCAGACCACCCCTGCCCTACCATAGACCATTCCTGCCCTAGACCATCCCTACTCCGCCCCTAAGTTCAAATGACACACGCACACACGGAGGTAGGGAGGTGGGTCTCTCCTGCGTATCAGCTTTCCCATTATAAGCCGATCTTGACCTCTGTGGACCTTGCCTGTCAAGTATCTAGCGTCTCTCTCTCTCTCTCTCTCTCTCTCTCTCTCTCTCTCTCTCTCTCTCTCTCTCTCTCTCTCTCTCTCTCTCTCTCTCTCTCTCTCTCTCTCTCTCTCTCTCTCTCTCTCTCTCTCTCTCTCTCTCTCTCTCTCTCTCTCTCTCTCTCTCTCTCCTTTTTTCTTGTCTTATTATCCTAGTTTCACTTTTATTGCTTTTCGTGTAAGTAAAGAGGATGTTAGGGCTTTGTTAACAGATACTTTTCATACATAAGCAATGGTTGATAGTGCCACTATTTCCTCTCACTAAACACCAGAATATTTCTATCCTACCAAGGAAATAAATGCATTATTGATAATCGTGTATGGGGGTTAGTTGTCGTACGTCTGGTAACTTTCTGGGAAATGGGGGTCCGTTCTCGTGCGTATGGCAATATCCTCGGCGTATGTGTACACAGACAGACAGTAACACCTTTTTGTAAGTATAGAAGAGCGAAGAAGGCTTGATTGAGTCTTGATCATCTCGGAATATAACGATAAGAAAACTGTTGCCACACGAATGATAAAGGGAGTTGTTTGAAAGGGTTGAAAGAACCATGATCTAACTGAAGGAGTTGTTTCTGACAATAGTTAGTAAAACAGGATCAAAAGTCAGAGTAAAGAGATGAAGAGATTTGTTCACTGAGGAATGTGATCAGGGAACTAGAGAGCAGGTCAAGTAGCATTGCTGACACAAAAGAGGCTCAAGTACATCCAGAAGTCCTAAAGTTAGACTGAGAGTTATGGATACGCGTGTGGAGAGCCAGGTGTGGAGAGCCAGATGAGGAGAGCCAGGTGTGGAGAGCCAGGTGAGGAGAGCCAGGTGAGGAGAGCCAGGTGTGGAGAGCCAGGTGAGGAGAGCCAGGTGAGGAGAGCCAGGTGTGGAGAGCCAGGTGAGGAGAGCCAGGTGTGGAGAGCCAGGTGAGGAGAGCCAGGTGAGGAGAGCCAGGTGTGGGGAGCCAGGTGAGGAGAGCCAGGTGAGGAGAGCCAGGTGAGGAGAGCCAGGTGAGGAGAGCCAGGCGTGGAGAGCCAGATGAGGAGAGCCAGGTGAGGAGAGCCAGGTGTGGAGAGCCAGATGTGGAGAGCCAGGTGTGGAGAGCCAGGTGTGGAGAGCCAGTAATAACTTGGAAGACAACTGGAGTTTAAGGACCGAATTAGGGTAATTCAATCAAGTTTTGTTGGGATAATAAATTTGGAATTTCTTTCGAGAGATGAGATGTGATTTATGGTTTGTGGAGGGATGCATGAGAGCAAGGAGGAGGAGGAGGAGGAGGAGGACACAGATGATAACAGAGAGAGAGAGTGGCTGGCAGGAGGTGGGAACCTGGGGAGAGGAACACCTAGAGGGAGAAAGAGAGGGAGGAAGAAGCGGGGGAGTGGGTCCAGCCGGGCTTATAATGGGATACCCGACCCACGAGAGGGATCCTTCTGCCACTTGTGGGACCTGTGTGTAACCCAAGCTGAGAAGAGGGTCTAGGGCACGGGTGGTCTGGGATGGTCTTGGACAGGGATGGTCTCTGGGAGGGATGGTCTGGGACAGGGACCTTAACATAGGATTCCCTGCAGAGGAGGAGCAGAGTCACAGCCTCAGACCTGCAAGAAGATCATTCTGGTCCACCAGTGAGGTAAAGGACGACGGAGCGTAGCGATGTTCGCCAGTCTTCTTCAGGCAGAACTCCCTGGCTGTGTTGCTGCCATCTCCCATCCCCACACAACTCCCTGGCTGTGTTGCTGCCATCTCCCATCCCCACACAACTCCCTGGCTGTGTTGCTGCCATCTCCCATCCCCACACAACTCCCTGGCTGTGTTGCTGCCATCTCCCATCCCCACACAACTCCCTGGCTGTGTTGCTGCCATCTCCCATCCCCACACAACTCCCTGGTTGTGTTGCTGCCATCTCCCATCCCCACACAACTCCCTGGTTGTGTTGCTGCCATCTCCCATCCCCACACAACTCCCTGGCTGTGTTGCTGCCATCTCCCATCCCCACACAACTCCCTGGTTGTGTTGCTGCCATCTCCCATCCCCACACAACTCCCTGGTTGTGTTGCTGCCATCTCCCATCCCCACACAACTCCCTGGCTGTGTTGCTGCCATCTCCCATCCCCACACCATAAGTTACGGAGCCGCTCGCTCGTACGCTCAGGGCAGAATTCCATTTGTATCGTTTATGAGTTTTTCTATTAATGCTCTTACGTGGCGCTTCTTGCATCTCCGCTCCTGATGTGGCTCTAATTGCTTACCTCCTGGTCTGCGCGAGGAGTGTCGTACGACAGATTTCTGTCTATATTTCACACTAAGTATCTGTCTATACAGACATTTGGGGGCAAAGGGAGCAATGAGTTTTCATGACAGAGTGAGACAGGAGTTAATGTTTCTCAATTGTCGAAGCAAATTCACGACCATGTGGGACCATGTCCAGCGCTCATGACACTGGCCCTCATAATCTGTACCATCCTTGGCCCAGCCCTCATAACCTGTACCAACTGGCATCCGATACAGAACCATAAGCACGTGCGGTTTTGAAGGAGCCGCCTGCATCCAGTGCGCATGCAGAGAAAATGAAAAAAAAAACAGATCAGAATACACGTCCGACATGAAGAACATCCACACCCCATAGAACAAATGTCCGACATGAAGAACTAGCACAGAACTAGTCTGGTTTTCTACAGTGGGATGTGTTATATACTTCTAGTGGCATTTACGATATTCAGTTCTGGTGTAGTGGACAGCGCAACTACCACCACCACCACTATCAGTGTGGAAATAGGGTCCAGCTGTTCCTCTTTGTTGACAATGATGCTTTAAATGATAAATCCCTGGAGGATCTGAACCTCTTTGATGAAGGACGAAACAATTTGAGACACTTAGGATATGAATTCAAAGAGTTATAAAGTGAGGATAGGAAATGATAGACACAAAAAAAATACAGTGCAACTGTTAAGAGAAATGCTGGGAGAGGCTGCTAATTATTCCTTGCCAAACAGTCGTCAAAATGATACTCAAACTTTCATGAGAGTCTGAGTTGACCTCCTTTTACGGTCGACCTATTCAATAATTTCATATCTTTTAGACCAGGAAAGATAATGCGACGTTAGTCCAACATATTGTGTAATAATCGTAACACACTGGAGGTCTGTGGCTTGATCTGACCCTAGAATGACGAACGAAGACGCAAGATCCTGGCTACGACTTTCATGAGCTTGTGACACACACACACACACGCACACACACACACACACACACACACACACACACACACACAACTGACCTGCGTTATGGAAGTATGATCAGAGTACAAGTGTGGTAGGAAGTCATGACAAGACTCACTGTATATATGACTGTGGTGTTATCATCCTCCCACAGGAACCATCACTACGAGCAAGTGTTACTGTCATCCAACTCTCGCAATGACAGTCGCCAGGAGCAGGTGTGAGAGGCAGAGAGAGATCAGGTGTCGTCCCCTTCCGTTGATTACATCATTACCTCATCATTCGTCCCCTTGGCACAGGTCTAGTAGCCCCTCCGATAAATGAATGGTGTAGAGTCTTTCATTCAGCTCCTCTGCCAGATGACGCGTAATTAAGTAGAGGGAAGCTCTCTATGTGATTATAGCCGTGCAGTTTGAAGGTTTAATTGAGTCTCATCCTATTAACCGTAATTACCATATTGATGTAAACTCAATGTTATTATAATGAACCTCAAATGGTCGTTTGTCACTCGGGTCGCGTCAAAGTCAAGCTACAAGGGTACTGCACTAATCATTACCCGTTACTTTCATATGTTCCATACATTTTTTTTTTTTCTGTTGTACTCCATATCGCAGGTGGGTCTTATTGAGGCCTTACGTGGAGCAGGGTTGTGGCGGACACTCATATCTAACATGTTTTGGACAATCACATGTTTACCAAATGGCGTCCTAGCTTCGTCCCTTCGATGTATATCAGCTGACTTTTATTTCTCTCTTGTGTCTCCCCTGATGATGTGATTATTACACGAAAGTGCACTTGTTTCATTTTCCCAGTGGACTCATAGGAATATCTTGATCACGCGCAAAATTGTGATCCTTTCCAATATATATATATATATATATATATATATATATATATATATATATATATATATATATATATATATATATATATATATATATATGAGGCGAAGACGAAGGATCATAGCGTTCGTAAGGTCAGGTATTTTGGGTCTGAGTTGAACGAGTAGTTTGTAATATTCTTTTATTTCATGACAGACCAGTTTTATACAACATGTAATCTTCCTATTAGTTCTAAACTGACTACAAACATAATCACAGAAACTGATCACTGGTATGATTATCTCACTTGACCAGCAGACAGGCTACCTCCCAGCGACTCACAACAGCAACCCCAGATATGGTCTATGGCCATTGTCCTTCTGTAATTCACAGCAACACATCCCCAGAGATGGTCTGTGGCCAGCACTTCAGTATATCAATCCCAGTTATCTATATATCAAGACAAATCATTTTATATTCTTATATGCTGCCAGCTGTTAAGCTTAGACCCATATCCTATACATGAATGACCTTGATTGTTAAGCTTGCGTCATTACTGCAGTCATTCCCTCCCCTCTTGTGTAGTTTAGCATTATACCAACACGTCATATACCCCCACGTCATATACTCACACGTCATATACTTACACGTCATATACCCCTACGTCATATACTCACACGTCATATACTTGCACGTCATATACTTACACGTCATATATCCCCACGTCATATACTCACACGTAATATACCCCCACGTCATATACTCACACGTCATATACACCCACGTCATATACTCCGGCTCTCATAGACTGGTGTATCCAACGCCACAACAAACACGCAAGTTTAGACCTTATTCCTGGTTCACATTGGGCTGAGTCCGGCACCTGTGGGAGGAGAGCTGTTGTTGTCTTGGTGGTGCGGCTTGACAGTGCAGGCTGTCAGGTCCCGGCTGACCTTATAATGTAATATGGGAGGCCACTCTCCCACCCACCCAGCCATTATGGCCACTCACTCTATAAAGGAGGGATCTTATACCGCCACATTCCACATTTTCTGTTGTAATTGAGTTTCTCTGACCCTCTGGCGGCGGCAAAATAAGCGGACGGCTTCATTTGGTTATGGAGGCCACAGTGGCTTGTGGGTCTGTTGAGCGGGAACGAGAGACGGGGAGGTTCCCCTCCAGGACGGGGAAGGTAAAACGTCCAACAAGGGTAACTTAGGGAAACAATTATCTCCCTAACTTTCAAAATATTTCCCCGCCAATAAGATTCCTAAATGATCCAGTTTAGAAATATACCAAACTTGATGGAAGATCTGATAATCGTTATGGGAACGAATATGAATGCAAACCAAAGAAAAAGAAAGAAAGTTAGAAATTCAGTAATATTGAATATGTATCGAAGACTGAAACAGTCACTAGTCACTACCACTCACCAGTCACCACCACCAGTCACTAATCACCACCAGTCACCAGTCACCACCACCAGTCACCAGTCACTACCAGTCACTAATCACCACCAGTCACCAGTCAAGCTTAGAAAACCTTACCTCCTTTCAAACCTAGATTTTCACATGGACTCTATATATTCATCAACCTGTAACAAGGAACCAGATGTGTGTCCACCACAGATTACGTTTTCTTTATCTGATGTAATGAATGAAATGGTTCAGCAAAGCCGCCAGCTGAGAACATGGAGAGTTCGCAGTTGACTGTAATCCAACCTAGGTGCTCAGGTCAAGCAGTGGAATCACCCATCGTTCCTGGGGACTCGTCATCTCCCTCGAACCGTAGGTGGTTAAGAAACTACCTGTTGATCAGCGTATATTTGGTCGCATTTGCTGGTAATGATAAGGTAATTAGCGTCATTATCAACGTCTAGATGTGGTATGAGTGGTTGGATGATTAATGGAGTACAGGCCCACATCATGAAGGGTCATTAAGATCATCAACGTCTTGGTATGACCAACGATGAAAAGATCAATGACTAACGATTAAAAGATTAATTGAACACCTTCTTCAGGTGCTGTTGATCACAGGACGATCGAACACGCCCTCGCTGCACACATGGCCAATGAGAATCTAAATGTGAAAGGATTTTAACCATTGAAATATATTAAACTGGACGGTATTGTCACCATATATTGGATTCATGAAAATTTAATATCACATATTTTTCGCCTCACTACAGATTCGCTTTGTGTAAAATTTGATTATTTCATCTTTTTTTTATTTTATCCGGAGACTTCAAAGCCTGTACGCTGCTGGTAAAAATATATTAATTCATACAAAAAAAGAAAGGAATTTTGTCCCTTTTTTTTTCCATCTTAAATTGAATTAATAAAAAGTGAAAAAAAAAA
The DNA here is from genome assembly GCF_036320965.1 of Panulirus ornatus. Lineage (NCBI taxonomy): Eukaryota > Metazoa > Arthropoda > Malacostraca > Decapoda > Palinuridae > Panulirus > Panulirus ornatus. Next base: position 2,431,238 of record NC_092227.1, read on the forward strand.
TGGATTCGTAATCTTTTTTACCGACGAAATGAATTTTAAAAAAAGACTCATAATCAAATTATTTGTTAGAGCTGTAGGAAGTACTGACTTTACTCCTTATCCTAATAGGAAATTAGGCACAGAGTCACATATCACACCGCTTTTTTTTTTTTTTTTCCAAAAGGAGGAACAGAGAAGGGAGCCAGGTGAGGATATTCCCTCTAAGGCCCAGTCCTCTGTTCTTAACGCTACCTTGTTAACGCGGGAAATGGCGAATAGTATGAAAAAGATATATATATATATATATATATATATATATATATATATATATATATATATATATATATATATATATATATATATATATATATATATATATATATATATAATTACAAAGTTAATATACGATTCTAAGAAATGGTGCCGCTAAACATAAAAAATGAAGTCGTAGATTTATTAGAAAAAATTCAAGAAGCTGTAATTGTTTGTGTAAAATCGACCCAGGTCGAGGGTTGTGTGTGAGGTGGCTTCAGCCTCTCCTGGTGTAGGGTCGCCCGCCCGCCCGCCTCCCGCCTGCACGGGGCACCAACGAGTGGTTGGTGTCGTCGCCTCTGACGTAGCAACACACACACCACTTCACCATAACAATAACTGTTGTCGCTTCGCCTTTCTTTCTTTTTTTTCTGGAACGTTTGTAGTAAGGCTCTACCAGCCTGGTCTACCTGACGGTTTTGTCAACCCGGCCAACAAAAATATAGATTTGATAATGTAGAATATATATATATATATATATATATATATATATATATATATATATATATATATATATATATATATATATATATATATATATATATATATATATATATATATATATATATTCCTTTGAGTCCACGGGGAAAATGAAACACGATAAATTCCCAAGTGCACTTTCGTGTAATTATCACATCATCAGGGAAGACACAAGAGAGAAATATAACAGTCAGTTGATATACATCGAAGAGACGAAGCTAGGACGCCATTTGGTAAACATGTATTAAGAATGACGGCATTAATGACCCTGGTAACTGATAGGTGTTAAGTTGTAATGATCAAGAGTATTCTTATCGTTATCATCAGTGTCCTTATCGTTACCTATCAACTGATCATTTGTCTAAGTAAGGAATAAAAACGCCGATACAGATTATCTTGATGACAGAATATTCTAGAACAGGAAGAAAAATCGAAAATCAAAGAAAAGAAATTCCTCATTTGCTACGCCTATGATTTATCATGTACACATGCATACATATGTACGTGCACATACATTTACACATACATATATAAACACAGGGGGATACTAGAATGTGGTCAGCCCGGGTCAGCCTGGGTCAGCCCGGGTCAGCCTGGGTCAGGCTGGGGACTGTGACCCATCCAACGTCACGTCCTTGTCCTCTCTTCTCTCTCTCCAACCTTGATTGACCCCGCGAAACATTGGTTGCAAAGCAAGACTCCCTGTGTGTTTGTGTGTGTGTGTGTGTGTGTGTGTGTGTGTGTGTGTGTGTGAACGTTTCCAGGGACCGGAATGGAGTCCAGGAACTCTTCAGGAGGCTGGGAGAGTATGACTCCAGACCCAAGTCCTGTAAATCTTTGGAATGTGTTGAGCCGCCACCTCTGAGCACCTCCTCCTCGGGAGCGGGGGAGGGAAGCTCTGTAGATCTGGAGATATACTTGAGCACGTGATGTCGAGGAGGAGAGGAGACGCTGAGGAGACATAGCGATGCCCAGGAGGTGGTGGAGGAGGACTGGTGGTGGTGGGGTGGGGGGTTGAGGACGAAGTTGATTGCCTGGGTCTGGGGTGAATTCTTCTGGCATTGGGAGAAACTAAAGTATATCATCATTCTCCTGATATAGTGCTAAGTGGTGAGGTCTGGCTGAGGGTGTGTGGCTGAGGGTGTGGGTCTGGCTGAGGGTGTGGGTCCGGCTGAGGGTGTGAGTCTGGCTGAGGGTGTGGGTCTGGCTGAGGGTGTGGGTCTGGTTGAGGGTGAGTGGCTGAGGGCGCGGGTCTGGTTGAGGGTGTGGGTGTGGCTGAGGGTGTGTGGCTGTGGGTGTGGGTCTGGCTGAGGGTGTGGGCCTGTTTGAGGGTGTGTGGCTGAGGGTGCGGGTCTGGTTGAGGGTGTGGGTCTGGCTTAGGGTGTGTGGCTGAGGGCGTGGGTCTGGCTGAAGGTGTGGGTCTGGCCGTGGGTGTGGTTGGGAGTGTGATACAGCTTACATTATGGTACAATTATATTGGGCTCTGGGGTAAAGATGATATCTCACAGGTGGTGTTAGTATGGAGGACCTGTGTCTATAACGTGGAACAAATCTTAGTGAAGTTACAGTTTGTTGCCTTTTGCTTGCACTTATGCTTGAGGCATTCTTGCGACGGGTGTTTTTGTGCTTGTAGCTTTGGGCAATAAAGGCTAAAACAGGAAGGAATAGCAGGTTGTCTTGGCACCTACAGAATGGGTAATTTGAAGTTCCTTTTCGCGTATCAACGTTTCGAGTTGTCTAACAAGCCCAGGCGTAGCCATCATTGGTCAATATGTACCATAAAGTCCACACTACGTTGACCTCACACGCCATGTGGTACGAGATCTGAATAGCTAGTTTCTGAAGGAAGCTCGTAGAGGAGAGGTGGAGGTGACCGAAGTAGAAAACATGATCTCACGGAGAGGAAAAATGAGTGATGAGTGCGTAGCCAGGAAGCGTCACCAGGATGCGTAACCGGAGAACAATATGATGTCATTCAAGGTTTTGAAAAATCTTCAACTTATATACGGATGTGAGACGTTGTCAGGATTTCTATCATTCCTTGAAGGATAAAGATGAGGACTACTGGGATGATGGCGAAGGAAGACAATGACCCACACACACACACACTCACACACACACACGGAACATGCAACGCCTCACAGACCTGTACTCTCCTTAGCTAAATCTGTTAAGATAAAGATAGTAAGTGTATGATAAACGTATAGATTCCAGCACTACATTATCCTCCCGGATCAAAAGGTCTGAAGTGGAAGTAGCAGACGTCGTCGTTAAACACCCTGAGAGATTGGTGTCAATGTGGGTGTCAGGGTCAGCTCCTCTGTATGGACAACCTCCCCCCGAGCTCACAGGCGGATTGTGCTGTAGTGATGCAATCACAACACTTGTCCGGGAAGATAATCTACTTGAACCCCAGACTCCTCCAGGGTACAGTATGGAGAGAGAGAGAGAGAGAGAGAGAGAGAGAGAGAGAGAGAGAGAGAGAGAGAGAGAGAGAAAGAGAGAGAGAGAGAGTGTGTGTATGTGTGTGTGTGCGTGTGTGTGTGTGTGTGTGTCTGAGTGAGTTTCTGTGTGTGTGTGTGTGTGTGTGTGTGTGTGTGTGTGTGTGTGTGTGTGTGTGTGTGTGTGTATGTGTGTGTGTTTCTGTGTGTGTGTGTGTGTGTGTGTGTGTGTGTGTGTGTGTGTGTGTGTGTTTCTGTGTGTGTTTCTCTGTGTGTGTGTATATGTGTGTGTGTGTGTGTGTGTGTGTGTGTGTGTATGTGTGTGTGTGTGTGTGTGTGTGTGTGTGTGTGTGTGTGTGTGTGAGTATGTGTGTGTGTGTGTGTGTGTGTGTGTGTGTGTGTGTGTGTGTGTGTGTGTGTGTATGAAGCCTGTGAGACTGTAAAATACTTTTTCAATCTCTCTAGGAACAACCCGATATTTTTAGACTTTCACTGAAAAAAAAAATATATGTTTTTCGACGTTTCGAAAAAAAGAATCTCTGGTCTAGGAATCCCTTACTGTGTTGTTGCATTATGGGTCCGACCTTTTGGAAAATGTGGCATACAAGGAAACATATTCTGGTCATTTCGACATGAAGGATGTACTTCTAATGATCCACTGACTTGGTACAGCATGGAATACCATTACAATTCATAGGACGAACGATAAGCAGTGTGCCATCATTCTGCAGATCATCCTGGATAAACTTAAACAAGAGGGAATTTAGTTTTAAGCTCGTACGTATACTACGACAGAGGTAAACCCTTGAATGATAACGGGAGGACATTTTCTTGGCCATAAGATTCTTTACCTTTAAGATAGTCGGGTTTAGCCTTGTATGTCACACGTAACGAGCCATAAAAGTGAGAGATAGCTGAGGCCAAGCTATTGGATCTGGTCCGGTTATAAATAAAGAGGAACATGAGCGTCACCGTTGGTTGGTTGGTGTGATGATAAACACCTCACCACCACGACCGACCTTCCCCCGTCGTCACCACCTCCCTCAGGAAGGTTCAGACGACCTGGTCTGCCTCCCTCTCACCCGTCATGAGAGATGATCTCACGCTCCTCACAGCAACAGCATCCGCCTCATTCATGGCCTGGGATGAGGTGGGCGACACAAGTCTCTCTGAGAGAGAGAGAGAGAGAGAGAGAGAGAGAGAGAGAGAGAGAGAGAGAGAGAGAGAGAGAGAGAGAGAGAGAGAGAGAGAGAGAGAGACTCTTAAGAAGCTGTGTCATCATGTGTGGCAGTGTTGTATTTAGCTGAAAGTGTCTCAGGGTCATTTGATACGTGTGTCAGCCACAGTGTGGTCTTACCGGTAAGGGAGGGACACACCTGACCCTACCGGTGAGGAAGGGACGAACTGGTCATACTGGTGAGGCAGGGACTACCTGGCCCCCCCGGTCAGTGAGGGACGCACCGCAACACTAGTCATAACGCCCTTCAGCAAGGGGGACACTGGTGTCAGTAGGGCAACATGAGCCAAGTGGTTTAGAGAAGAGCTAAATACCTGCACAGCACGTATGGTATTAACGGGTTATATGATTACACACACACACACACACACACACACACACACACACACACACACACACGTGTGTAGGTGGATTCGAATCACAAGTAATTTAGAGCAGGAAGTGTGGAAGGAAACGATACAATTTCATAAGCAAAGTCAAAGTCACACGACTCCCGCTTACAATACATGATACAATAGCCTTTCCCTTCGTCAGGCGGGTCTTCACAGGACCTGCAGGGTGGTATCCCCTCCAGTGTATGAGTCCGCCACATATATAGGTTTCTGCTTTCCTGCACATGACGGGTCTCCCTTGCACTGTGAATGTGTTTCTCGAGTATTGGCAGAAGGAGTGAGAGGACTTTGTTGTTCTAGGGTTTCTGGCAGTGTTGATTGAAAGGAACGGGCTTAAGGAGTTACAGATACTGAGAGGAGGTTGTTGGGGCATTATTGTGAGTGCTGATTGAAAGAATGGGTTTCATGAGCTCAAAGATTTTGGAAGAAATTTGTTGAAGTGTTCTCTGGGGATGTGGTGATTGGGAGAAGGTTTTGGGAACAGAAGGAGCTTTATTCAAACTCGGGTCTTAACTGAAGCGTTGTGGTTTTTTCTGCGGTGAATGATATATATATAAGACACATTCATTTAACTGGAACTTGGATGGAAACCCATTTATAATCTTCAATATCACAGAACAGAGTAAACAGCGTGCGATAATTGATGTACATGTTAATGAATTATTAGAATAAGATTTTTATAGACAAGGAATTCCTCTTCATACGCTGGTCACTGCTCACTCTGGACATAGATTTCATCTTACTCTCAAAATCACGTACCAGTGGTCCGTCTGAAGGAAGGGTCCAGCGGACCATTCGGGAACGGAACATCATAACACCTCCCTTGAGCCTGAGAATCTATCACCCTCTCTCGATCCTCCTCTATATTTTCCTGACCTTCCACTGATCGCCTCACTCCTAACAACCTTTTAACAAACTCCTGACGAATTCCTTATATTTTTGAAACTCATATTCCTCCCGTCAACACTCCAAGAAACCCTACATCGAACCCCCCTAGATTTTTGTACGCCTTAAATCCCGTCAGTCTAGTCAACAGTCAAGGTTTTTGAGGAGGAAAATATTTTCAAAGAAAATTTTCACGTGCGATCAAAAAATGTTTTGACTTTTGTATAAAGTATCTTGAATAATACGCAGAAATCGGTGGTCGTGTGCGTGTGTGTGTGTGTATGTGTGTGTGTGTGTGTGTGTGTGTGTGTGTGTGTGTGTGTGCGTGATCTTTCTATACCTAGTTGCCTTTCCCGCTTTATCAAGTAAGTATCGGGAACAAAGAATGCCTCACTTGAACAAATCACATCTACAGCTATCGTGAAACACGCCACAGCCCACAGCCCACAGCCCACAGCCCACAGCAAAGCCCTCTCCAAACAGAACATTCTGCTATACGCATGTATGTATGTATGTATGCATGTCCCTCGCTGTGTTTCTCTCCCACCAAACAATACATATTCACGAGTTTTCAGAAACACTTTACCTCCAGAACCAACAGTCTCGTAACATCAGCAGTCTCCCCACCTGACTGCCTTTGCTCGTCTTTACGCTAAACTAAGCAGAAATTTTCCCATTTTTAGATCGCCTCTAAGACCTTGAGTGAATGTGTGAGTTGAAGCAAGCAATCTGAAAGGTCTATTGTGCGTCAGCCGAGCGAACATACTCTTTTTCTGAATCTTCAGTCTAAGAAATAGATGTATTTCATATCTGCAGGAGACGTAAATCATTTTTACATAATTTTTCGTAAATAGATAAGAAGAGACGTAAATAATTTTTACATGATTTTTCGTAAATATTTTAGAAGAGACGTATATATATCATTCTTACATGATTTTTTGCAAATATTTTTGTAGTTCTTTGCAATTTTACCAGCGCAGTTTGTTCAGAAGAAATGATAATGTCATTTTGGGGTATCCTTAACACGTGCAGAAGGTGTTGACCAGCATGGGCCTCCTCGCGTGGACTTGTTATTCACACTGTTAAACTGACTTTAACTTACGGATTTAGTTCAGTTAAAACAGTTTGTTGATGATTCACGAGATAACTTCGAGGTTTAGTCAAATATTACTTCACAGTTTTGTGGAATAAAAGAAACGAAAGTCGCTTTTTGTTTCCTTGGTTATTTGTGATCTTAAAAGATACCAAGAGTTACTCTTGCATTTTTTTTTTTGTGTCGAGTTAAGAGTTATCCTTACGTAGAGACGAATCAGAAAGAGGGCAAAGATATCATCGAAAGCACACGAGATCTCTCCTGGGTGCCAGTGATTCCCATTCCTACTGTGGGAGATCCAATTCGTAAGTGTAAATATTTTCTTTTTCTCATCAGGTTACAGGTTGGAAGTCATAACGTATCAATTCATCTGCCAAAACTTATATAAAAAGGATTATGGCACTCGAGCTAAGGAACGTGACGCCAGGCAAATAATACGATGGAGTTTGAGCGAGAATCTGACAACATGAATGATTGCCTTTTTTAACATCTTCATCATCATTTCAGCATCTTCTTTCTTAGCTTTTTTGAAAGCCTGCATATCTTCTGCTGCTTTCAACGACACGGTCAGTCAAGTAAGGAATGACCTGCAACGAATTGGGTAAAGAAAGAACAATTTGCTTGATCTTACTTAACGTAAACAGTTATGTTCGTCTTGCCATCTACTTGGCAGTAGATGGCAAGAGGTGAGGTGAGGGTGAGGAGAGAGGGAGGAAACCTCAACAGCAAAGGAGGAATAATGGTTGCCAGAAGCGGAGGTCCCATGTACGGCAAGGTTGCCAGCCCAACCTTCCCTTAACCCACCACACACAGGACGAGTATCACCAGCAGGTTCGTCATGGCGAAGACACGCCAGCCCAACCTTCCCTTAACCCACCACACACTGGACGAGTATCACCAGCAGGTTCGTCATGGCGAAGAGACGACATAGAAATTCGAGAAAAAGGAAATAAGAACAGAGGAGAACAAGACGAGGTAAGGAATAGAAATAACATGGAAGAACAAGACGAAAGGATATGTAAGATGATAAGGATACAAGATGCCAGGACTCTCTCTCTCTCTCTCTCTCTCTCTCTCTCTCTCTCTCTCTCTCTCTCTCTCTCTCTCTCTCTCTCTCTCTCTCTCTCTCTCTCTCTCTCTCTCTCTCTCTCTCTCTCTCTCTCTCTCTCTCCCCTAACCCGTTTGTTCCCCGTGCCGAGAAGGCATGTGTGTGACCCTCCTACATTATGTAGTACAGTACATAGCACCACAGTGGGCGTGTGGATCCTCCCTCTCCTCCGTGTAGCATCGTCTCAGGGGAGGCGTGAAATCATCTTATACTCCACCCGCACGAACGCCTCGATGCTGAAAGCTTTGGCCCCATTCCAGTGAAAGAGAGGAAGTACATGTGAGAACTTCATCTATATAGCCCCTGAGATAGGCCCTGGGGGGACTGTAATCCTCGCCTTCCTATTGCACACTAAAGGTGTGGTACGGGCGTAAACGAACTGTGTATGCCAGGAGCACGTTGTGTATAAGACAAGTAGCGAGACACTAAGGAGAACCCGGAGCCTACCAGCAAGTCATAGAGGACTCGTTGGTTATGTATATATCGGCAATAAGAAAAAAAAGAGAGGTTAAGACCAGTTAAACTGGGCACCAAGTGACCACAGGATAGCTGTCCAAGTGCACACACACACACACACACACACACACACACACACACACACACACAGAGTGAGAGAGAGAGAGAGAGAGAGAGAGAGAGAGAGAGAGAGAGAGAGAGAGAGAGAGAGAGAGAGAGAGAGAGAGAGGACACATGGATTATAAGGGAAAGGAAAAGCGAGGAGGATTGCGTCAGCGAAGGGACGTCAAAGTTATCTTGATACGTGAGTTATGAAGTTCGAACCTTAGTCAATGTAGTGAGGAGGTTCCACAACGAAGGAAAGCTTCGATAGGAATCTGTATGTGAGAGAGACTCAGTTGTCGACACGATCCCTAACTTGTGGCCAGAGTCCCAGTGTCTGGTATTATTAGTTAAGGAGATCAGATAAGGATCAATACGCAACTGTGATTAGAATCAAAGTTGCGTATTGATCCTAGGGAAACACAGAATTTGGTTCCTGATACATAAGGGTCTTTTTAGGTAAATTTTGGTCGCTGATTCTAATTATGCCATCAGTTTTTCTCTATCAGCTCTGGTTATTGAGATATGATATACCCCTAATTGCGATGCATACAACCGATCGGGTACAAGCATTGATGACTACACATCAGTATATAGATATCTGATTACAGATATTTCCTAACTGTTTAGATCTTAATTTTGTTGCTGTAGTTTTGGCGTATGGGGTTCCTATTGATTGGGTATGTACCAAAACCCTGAAGATGAATTAGAAAATCAGTTCAACATTCAGTTTTGTCAGTGAACGAAAAAGATAGTAAATATGAAGGCCAAATAAAAGTTCTCGTCAACACGTCTGGCTCAAAGGTCTAATGTTATTATGGCGCAGCAGTTTTTCAAGTAACTTAATTTTCAGGATTGTTTGGTTGCCCCCCCAGCTTGAAGCAAGCTCGGGGCAAGCAAACAAGTCCATCATTATCGTGTCGTATTTCTGTTTCCCAAACAGATGACGATCGAGTCAGACGCTGGTCGCTTAAACAACAGTATTCTCGGGTCTATTGTTCTCCATACGAGGATTTCATAAAAAAAAAAAATCGATTGGTTTCCGCTTTCATTTGCTGCTGAAACTTGTTTTCCTCAGCGATGATGAATAAGAAGAGGCGACGGACGCATTTCCATGATGGCAGTCAGTCCCTAGCGGAGGCGAGGGTCGCCTTTTTGTGTCAACGTCGAGTTAAAAAGGATTTTTGTCGTCGGCTGTCGAGCAGCGTCTGGACAAAGTTTATTGCAGCCATGGCAAGAAAATGCATTTTCTCGCTCCTTATTCTTTCCTCTCTGTCATATTGTCCGCCAGTCTCTCAGTCACACACCATCGAGTTATTGTCAGCATAACTTGAATAAATATTACGATTCATTTTTTTTTTTTTTAGGCGCGAATGTAACAAAAAAATAAATAATCTTTAATCTATAATGAGTGACGGTGAAGTTTATCTGATGATGTCATCTAATTTCAGGTGATTTAGAATAAGAAATATGAATATGCTCGCAAGGTTGACATAACTTGAAAATTTTTAAGATAAAAGCGCCAGTTTCATTTCCATAAAGAGTTGAAAAATATCGGAAGAACATCAGTGAAACGCTATATACTTAGGCTGGAATGCTTCTTATAGATTTAACAAGAGAAACTACAAGTTAAACTCTACGATTTGTTGATCTACTCCTTTCCTTGTTCTCTCCTCATGATCCCCCTAACAAGAACACCACAGCAAATCTTTCCATGATGACTCACTTCCCAATTATGAGATGTTTTCATGACTCTCAGTCTACAGGCATCACTCAGGCGTCTTAGAATGGAAAGTAGTGAGCGAAGGAAAAGTGTTTTGACGTATTTCTTTAAGGAACAAATACAAGGAATAAAATAGGAAGGGGGGGGGGGAAATATAGCTTCGTTTATAAGGGGGTAGCTTAACCAGATGCAGTAATGAGATTTGTATATGGAAAGTGAAACTGTATGAGTTAAGTCTGAAAGACTAATTGTTTCAAAAAAAAAAAAAAAAGAAAAGCTTCAACTTTCTATAAGTAAAGATAACATTTGAAACACTTGATTATGCATGACAGTATAAAGGGATCTGGGTCATGATGGGTTGGTGGGGATAAAGACTGAGAGAGTTAGAGATTGAGGTGACTGCAGTTAGGACAGTGAAGCATCGAAATGGTGAAGTTAGAGAATCAGATGAGAAGTGAGATGGTGAAGGCTGGACGTGAAGAAACAAATGAATGGTATAAATATAGAAGCGTTATCTTCTAATGATAAGGAAATAGATCCACGGTGTAATCAGGAAGGTAGGATTGTGAGATGTCGGGTAAAAAAAAAAAAAAAAAAGGGCTTACTGGATTCCTTGTGAAGGAAATGCCATCCGGAGACCAAGACTGACATGGGGAGATAGTAGAGAGAGAGAGAGAGAGAGAGAGAGAGAGAGAGAGAGAGAGAGAGAGAGAGAGAGAGAGAGAGAGTTTGCGTGTATAATGAAAGCAGGATCTGCGAAATTAGCAAAAGTGATTTACGACAGACTGAAAGAAAAGACCGGGAATTTTCGACTTAGTGGTGTACATCAAAGAAAACTGAATGCCTGTGTCAGCAGTTAGAGTGCCAGTGGTGCGTGTGTGGGTGTACACTGTGGTGTAGATTAGAGACTGAACTGCCTCGGGGCTGTGTTGCAGGTTGCATATCTCGTCACTGTGATCCATTCCTCACTACCATCTGTTGTGAACCCTGAGAAGACTTTTCCACTCTTGCTTCCACTGAAGGTCTGGAAAAACACGATGAGCTTAACTCCAGCGAAGCCTCTTTTGTCGGAAACAAATGAAGGATTGTTTCTGTTGTAAGAATGTATTGCATCGCCTTCAGAACAATGATTCAAATCCTCTCGATTTCTCTCGTCACCTTTCATAATTCATTTCACCAACATCTGCTTAGGTTTTTGTTATTGTTGCCTTTTTCTTACCCTTGTAAAATGTTTGTTGATGTACCCGGCGAATGTTGCACTGTTAAATATGACCTTGTGCGACGTCTGCCTGACCTTTTGACAACGTTGGAGAAGTTAAGGGAGATATGTGGGTGGAAGATATGAACAACGAAGAGAGAGAGAGAGAGAGAGAGAGAGAGAGAGAGAGAGAGAGAGAGAGAGAGAGAGAGAGAGAGAGTATGTGCGTGTGTGTCAGAGGAAAGGAAAGATACGAAAAGGTCTTCGGTGAGAAAGAGATCCAATCGAAATGCTCCAGTGACCCTTTGCGACTGTACTCACAGCTGGGCATATAGCTTGGTGCAGACCACGAGACAATATAGACCCTAGCCTATACGCTACATTCGTCCGGCGAATATAGAACCTACGTACTAAGAGGTAAACTAGACGAAGACATGGTTCATGAATGGTGACGAAAACTATAACCATAGGAGCTTTAGACCAGAACCTAAAGGTTTACCAATATCAAGTCAGAAGTAGATTCCGTCTTATGGCTGCCAGTTAGAAGTTAGCCAGAGCTGATGTATGGGTCCCTCGAGGTATTCGTGACAAGAAAGATGCATGGCACATTGACGTGTATACACGAGATGAATGAAGTATGGTCAGTCCCCCGACGTAACAATCAGGAGAAAATTAAATTTCACTCTCTGGAATGAAGCTGTCAGCTCAGGTGAATAATGCCAGGCCTGAAGACTGACACATACAAATTTAGGGAAGTGATAGATGGCTCGCAGACTGACAAATGGAATTACAATTGTTTCATATCTTTCTGTGCGTGTGTGTGTGTGTGTGTGTGTATATGTGTCTGTCTGTCTGTCTGTCTGTCTGTCTGTTTGTCTGTCTGTCTGTTTTGTCTGTCTGTGTCTGTGTGTGTATACCAACCACCTTCCCTTGAGGTCACCACACCTCCTCTATACACCGGCCACCTTCCCTTGAGAACATTTCCAGTAACAGACTAAATTGGACGTTTGTTTACCCTGGCCAGGACCCACACGGTCAGTCTGTTCCCCTGCCACCCCCCCCCCCCCCCTACCCCTCAGGCCCTAGATATCAGGAATGTCAGTGATGTCAATCAGGGTCAGTAGATCTATAGGATAAAGTCGTATCATTTTAAGACGCTGTCCTTTTATATGTATTGACATCAGTCTGAAGCTACGTTGTATCTGCACTGGAAAGTATACATGTTCTCTCTCTCTCTCTCTCTCTCTCTCTCTCTCTCTCTCTCTCTCTCTCTCTCTCTCTCTCTCTCTCTCTCTCTCTCTCTCTCTCTCTCTCTCTCTCTCTCTCTCTCTCTCTCTCCTCTCTCTCTCTCTCTCTCTCTCTCTCTCTCTCTCTCTCTCTCTCTCTCTCTCTCTCTCTCTCTCTCTCTCTACGTCAGGTTTGTTGTATTGAAAGCAGAAGATCACAGAGAACCTAAATGAGTTTTACATTAACGCCTTCACCTTATACAACCTTGTTATGAACACGCTTCATCATCCCCCTCAGGTCATGTAACTTCATTTCCACACTCATAACACACTCCCCTCTGCTCTTGTACCCACGCTCTCGCACTCATCACACACTCACCTCGTCCGTGGCTTCATATTCACTGTGTCTGTTCGTGCGTCCAGCCTAAACCCCACTATTAATGTTCTGACCATTACCAATGTGACACGGTGCTACCCCTCTAAGTGTGCCATTCCTCACACGTTAACTCTCATGGTTATCCTTCCCCCTCACACACACTTTCTTGAATGTTGCCAGCCGCTGTGTTGGTGGGTTCAGACAAGAGTACGTATCTCCTGGATGCAGTATGCGTCTCGTCAACCCCTACAGTAGATTATAAGTATATCTTCTTTCCCATCAGTCCCCTTGCCATCTTAACATCTCCACCATAACTTCGTGTGATCTCTCACTTGCTAAACCTGTCCACCTTCTCCGACCAACATCGGCAGCTCACACGGCAGCTTGGCAATATACAGATAACACATCCCCATCTCCGAGACCTCCTCACTCCCGACGCCCCACACACACACACACACACAGACCGCTCTTCGTCGGCCACATTCGCCTTGTTCTAACCAGTGCTCGTACAGAGACATATGATAACAGTCCTATACCTGTGAATGAACATGTCAACTCTTCTATTACTGTAACACAGTCAACGTGTAACTATTCATGACAATGTTCAACTAATCACCATTAAATGCATAGTTTATACAACGCCGAATTTACTCCGAAAACTTTCCTGTACATCTGCTACGTCGAATATGTAGATGTACCTCAGTTGTATGTTTATCCAAAAGTATCCAGCCCCATCTTGATCTCAAGCTCTTTTATGATTATTTAACTACTTCTGTAATATCTCAAATGTTTATCTTGAGCCGAATGGTTGAAGATACACAGTAAGGTCATCACTTTATCTAAACAGACCGTTGTTTGGCAGCAGGTGCACCGGGTGGAAAAAAGGAAACGAAAGACCTTGTTTACCAGTTCATCCCATCGTGCAACATCCCGCCTCTCCCACAGTTTTAATCGTCCTCCCTGTGTTCTCTTATCTCCCACAGCGTTGATCGTCCTCCCTGTGTTCTCTTATCTCCCACAGCGTTGATCGTCCTCCCTGTGTTCTCTTATCTCCCACAGCGTTGATCGTCCTCCCTGTGTTCTCTTATCTCCCACAGCGTTGATCGTCCTCCCTGTGTTCTCTTATCTCCCACAGCGTTGATCGTCCTCTTTGTGTTCCTTTATCTCCCACAGCGTTGATCGTCCTCTTTGTGTTCCTTTATCTCCCACAGTGTTGATCGTACTCGCTGTGTTCCCTTATCTCGCCCAGGAAATTGGCTATTGTCCCTGAGATTCTGTCTGAAATTACCTTGCTACATACACATGTGTGGGGTGAGCAGCAGATGGCCATAGATTGGGTCCTTTTGTTTCCTGTAGTTCCGGGGGAGCCACTCGCCACACGTCATTACTGGTGGACGAACAAAGACAACACAGACAGTCTGGCTTCCAGTGAGGTATCGTCTTTATGTTCGTTTTCATTATCGTACAACAGCTGCTGGGATTATAAAGGTTGGCTTGTATCTTTATGGGTTATAACATCCTGAAATCCCAATGCTAAATGGCATCTATCTCTCCCTCCATGGCTTCGTAAACACCACAGATAAGCTCAAGAAGAGCATATCACAACACAACCCATCTCTTTCCTGACGGATAGCAACCCCTCCTCTCTTCCCATACGCTCCTCAGTTCACCATCTCCTTCTCTATCCTAGCCTTACGCGAGCCTCCAACTCGACCCCAACACCAGACGACTGATTACAAAGAAGAAACATGAAGTCTTAAGGTTTACCGGACGTATAAACCAAATAGACCCGGGTTACACACGAGAGAACAGGTATTACAGGAATTACAAAATGTAACGAAGGGGATGATAAATCCAGGTTACAGAAGACCTTTGATTTCGCACTAGAATTTGAGCCACATCACGAGCTCACTAGACGATATGTCTGACTAATTCAACCTTTAATTGTCACACAGATGCTTAGTTAATTAGATGTAAATTACCCTACCAGCAACATCAAGATAATACAGGAGCAAGTATTTAACAAGTCGAACTGTTGGAGAAAAAAAAATGTAATTCTGTATAGTTTTACCAGACGACGAAGAATCAAGAATATCAGCATTATATATCGTATCTTACGATGCCAACGACAGAAGACCTGATCGAATCGTCTCCACAGCAGAAGAGATAATGTCTTGATCAACTCAGAACAAATTAATTGGCAAACTTTAATGGTATTACGATACACGACTTAGAAAATAAACTGTGGAGCCGATTAAGAATCACAAAAAAGAAATATATAAAAAGAATATGAAAAATCAACTTTTTTTTGTGTGTGTATGTATGTGTGTGTGTGTGTGTGTGTGTGTGTGTGTGTGTGTGTGTGTGTGTGTGTGTGGGTGTGGTCAGACTGTAAACAGATGTAGGTCAAGTCAGGCAGGGAGGCTGCTGCCACTTACCGTAACAAAGTCAGCAGAAGTTACCGTGGCCGGTGATGAGGTGATCCAAATCGATGTGAAAGTGAATTAGCGTCGAGGGAGACCAGAGATAATTGGTCCAGGGAAAGAAGAGAGAGAGAGAGAGAGAGAGAGAGAGAGAGAGAGAGAGAGAGAGAGAGAGAGAGAGAGAGAGAGAGAGAGAGAGAGAGTATAATCCCCTAATTGGTCCGGGGAAAGAAGAGAGAGAGAGAGAGGGAGAGAGAGAGAGAGAGAGAGAGAGAGAGAGAGAGAGAGAGAAAGAGAGAGAGAGAGAGAGAGAGTATAATCCCCTAATTGGTCCGGGGAAAGAAGAGAGAGAGAGAGAGAGGGAGGGAGAGAGAGAGAGAGAGAGAGAGAGAGAGAGAGAGAGAGAGAGAGAGAGAGAGAGAGAGAGAGAGAGAGTATAATCCCCTAATTGGTCCGAGGAAAGAAGAGAGAAAGAGAGAGAGGGAGAGAGAGAGAGAGAGAAAGAGAGAGAGAGAGAGAGAGAGAGAGAGAGAGAGAGAGAGAGAGAGAGAGAGAGAGAGAGAGAGAGAGAGTATAATTCCCCTAAGATCCCCGCAATATCTTCAGCGTTTAATCTTCCCTCGCTTCCCTTGGAATATTTCCCTCTTGTAGCCCACTGACCACCTCTGTAACTGAAGTATTCCTTGAAGGAAAATAGATATTCCAGATATTCCAGATATTTCAGATATTCCAGGCTGACATCAATCCTGGGAAGCCTCCATCTTCATAGGGCATTTGTCTCTATTACGACCAGAGGCGTAGCGATGCGTACAATGAGTTAGTCGTGTGAACCTCTCATATAGAATCTTGCCTGAGCTGACGGAATATTTGACAAAGATTACGTCTTTCTCCATGACCTTCCTGACGGTGGAGATGTCGGCAGATCTGTGTACAACTATGCTACGTTGGGTCAGGTGATAAACCTCGAGCACAGACAGATACATGTGGGAGAGGGACGAGTTTGTGTCTTCGTCTGCGTCCTTCAGGGAAGCAATTTGATCATCAAATTTCCTGTGAAACTCGAGTCAGTGGACACTTTTACTTCTACAAACACAAGGGGATCGTAACTTTTATATCCGAGAGCAAATCTTGTTGACGAAGAGGGAGTAGTAATCGGAATCTTCTTGTGATTTTGTGAAATTACAGCGTAACGCAGCGGTTGCCGAAGTGTGGCGCGTTCCGTTGGCTGTGTACAGATGTGGTGGTGCGGGGGGAGCGGATACCCGAGGAGTTTTGGGTAGGGAAAATATCAGCGTAAGAACCAGAGGAGTTGGTAACGGCTGGTAACGGCTGGTAACGGTTGGTAACGTTTGGTAACGTTTGTTAACGGCTGGTAACGGTTGGTAACGGTTGGTAACGGTTGGTAAGGGACAAAAAACTAATATCGCAATCTTTTCTTGTTTTTATACTTTTCTTTCATTTATTCAATCCTTACAAAAATCTTTCGTAATACCTTGTCATCTTAATAGCCGTTTACAAAACACAGTACCATGTACTCCATCTTACCATAACTGACTATGTCACGCGCAAATAAAAAAATTTTTCCTTAACATACCTCAAAGAGAATAACTAAAAACATGTCGAAAAAGGACCGAATTTTGTCACATTTTCCGACTTTTTCTCAGCATGGAGGAGGGCGTAGGGAAACTCTTGCTTCCTCAGGGAGGGAGGGAGTTATATTAAGTTTGGAAGTAGCTGTTCTCGATGCCTGAGGCCTATGAAGTGTGTAACAAGGCAAAGAACGTGTCTCGCGTCGTGAATCCTTCCTCTTGAGGGATTAAAGGTCCAAACACCATTATCTAGACCCTCCTGGACATCATCAAGGTAATCTCACACCATTATCTGATCCTCGTGGACAACATTAAGATGATCCGACACCATAATTTGGATCCTCGTGGATATCATTAAGATGATCTGTTTTTTAAGTCGAAGTGTCCACTGCCAAAACATTTATTCCCACATGTAGCTTCCCTTGGGCATTACAGCACCTCCCATTCCTCCTGTATGGTCGACTGTTGGCGAAATCGTCCCCTGGGAACATCCTGAGGGCGATGCTTAATCCGAAACGTTTTGAGGTTAATAGAAACCCTTACGTAATGCGTGGAAGAAACAGCGTGTTCTACCCTCCTTACTGGCGATCCACAACCGAAGTTCTGCCACACAAGACGCTCCTGATTTCTCGAAAAGCTGGAGAGGAGGCACATTGACCTCCTTTCGTCTTTTCAAACGCCCTTTGAAAGGGCGATATGAGATTTCCCAGGAGGGACCGATGGATAAGTCCACCTTTAGTGGAAGATGGTCCTCAGGGCGGCCAGCGTGAAGGCGGGAAGGGGAAATGAAATAGGCTAGATCCACTGGCGTGATATTGCTGAGTTCACAGCCACTGATAAAACTCCATCCCTGATCAATGCCAGGCCAGTGGCACCAGGCCGGCCGTCGTCGATGCCGTCGGGTGGTGGTGGAGAGATCGAGGTTCTGGTAGGGTTGTCACCAGTGTAGGCTGGTAGAGAGTTCCAGGTAGAGGCAGGGTCCGCACCACTGTAGGCTGGTAGAGAGGTACAGGTAGAGGCACGGTCCGTCACCACTGTAGGCTGGTAGAGAGGTCCAGGTAGAGGCAGGGTCGTCACCACTGTAGGCTGGTAGAGAGTTCCAGGTAGAGGCAGGGTCCGCACCACTGTAGGATGGTAGAGAGGTACAGGTAGAGGCACGGTCGTCACCACTGTAGGCTGGTAGAGAGGTCTAGGTAGAGGCAGGGTCGTCACCACTGTAGGCTGGTAGCAAAGTCCAGAGGGTCGTCAACAAGCAAAACAGGTACTCATGTATTTTGATGTTCCCGAGGGGGCAGTTCTGGGTAGAGACGGAGGTCGTTGTGGGAATGTTTACCTTTCGTTCGTTTGTTGTCTGGGCAGTTCGTAGACATAGTTCAGGGTCCACTACAACAGCTGACTGGTGAGTGAGATCTAAGCTAAGCTAAGCTGAAGACGAGTCGGGAGTAACATCCGTAGAGACTGAGGGAAGTAACTGAGAAACCGATCTCCCATCCATACTGCGTAAGTCTAGGTTCTTCCTTGAAGACGACGATACGACCCTTGAAGACGACGGTACGACCCTTGAAGACGACGGTAGGACCCTTGAAGACGACGGTAGGACCCTTGAAGACGACGGTACGACCCTTGAAGACAAACCGTACCGTCGCAATCAAGGGTTTAAACTTTGAGAATCTCCAGAGCTTCACAGATGAACGGTACAGTCCTTCATCAAAGTAAATGAATACTGAAAATTATTAACAGGTCGTGTGTCAGGTTATACATAAAACCTCATTAGGGATCGGGACCACCTTCTCCATGATGACGCACGACGCCGTCTGTCTCTGTTATCAGGAATTATTACACCACAAACTTTTACGGAGGCTCCTGTGGATCCCCAGGTTACAGGGAGGTACAGTTACAAACGCTGATCGACAAACGATAATAATGACACTATATGATTACAGACACGTTTACATTTATGTACTTATATGTTCACAAACACACAGTCACAGACACTCTAGCATACGTGTATACTTATACACACATATACATATACATGAGGGACAAGAAAAAAAAGTATATATATATATATATATATATATATATATATATATATATATATAGAGAGAGAGAGAGAGAGAGAGAGAGAGAGAGAGAGAGAGAGTGAGGCCCACTTCTTCCCCCTCATCGTCCTGCTCCAGACTATCCCATCTTCTCCCGTATTTCCTAATCTTTACTTCTTCATTCTTCTTCCTCCTCTCGCAAAGTTTTCCCATTCCCCTTGTCTCCCTCACCACTTCCATCCCCTCGCTTAATTACGTTCCTCTGACGTAAGACCCTTTGCATAGCTGGGGGATTGCACATGATAATGATGCTCAAAATATGATCGTATAAAGCCACACAGGTCTGTGGTGTGGCACACTCACTATTTTGCTTGTGTTGGCTATGTGAGGATGTTATAGCATGGAGCATCCGATGTGCAACATATGGAGTGAAACATTGTAGAATATGTTGCTCAGATTCCATAAGAATGGGTCGTACATTATAGGGCAGAGAAATATAGAGTGGGGAAACACACAGCTTGTGACAGAGAAAATGCTATGGTGGATGTGATGCGACAAGAGAATATAATCCCTTATCATTACAGCTCCGTAGAGACAGGATACTCTCTCTCTCTCTCTCTCTCTCTCTCTCTCTCTCTCTCTCTCTCTCTCTCTCTCTCTCTCTCTCTCTCTCTCTCTCTCTCTCTCTCTCTCTCTCTCTCTCTCTCTCTCTCTCTCTCTCTCTCTCTCTCTCTCCGTATTTTCTTGGTGGCATTGGCAGGATTTAGAATATCTTTACAGTCTTTCTTTCCTCCATACCTGCTCTCGATGTGTGTGTGTGTGAGCAATACTCCACACGGGGATAGATGTATATGAGCAATACTCCACATAGGGACGTGTGTGTGTGTGTGTGTGTGTGTGTGTGTGTGTGTGTGTGTGTGTGTGTGTGTGTGTGTGTGTGTGTGTGTGTGTGTGTGTGTGTGTGTGTGTGTGTGTGTGTGTGTGTGTGTGTGTGTGTGTGTGTGTGAGCGATGTTCTACACTGGGACAGATCAACTTGCTAAGAAATATGACGCGGCTTTTCATCTTTAAAGGAAGGAAATATCATATCATGCTGACACACCTGTATCTCTACTGGGACCACAATGAATAAATCATGCACGAGTGTATTTGCGTATGTGTTGCAACAAACAAGTCATGCACGAGTGTATTTGCGTATGTGTAGCAACAAACAAGTCATGCACGAGTGTATTTGCGTATGTGTTGCAACAAACAAGTCATGCACGAGTGTATTTTGATTTAATGTTAATGTTGATGAAGGACTGTGACGACGAGCTTTGATAACTTGTTAAAGGGAGAAAAAAATACATGTTAGTCACCTAGCACAGGTGAAAAAAGAGTTAGCTCTAATTAAGCCAATAGTTTTGCTGCCACTTGTTAATGAAGTTATCGTGAGTGACGTTAGAGGGTAAGTGACTAGAGGACTGAAGGCGACATCAGGGGGGTAAGTGGATGGGGGACTGAAGGTGACATCAGGGGGGTAAGTGGATGGGGGACTGAAGGTGACATCAGGGGGATAAGTGGATGGGGGACTGAAGGTGACGTCGAGGGTAAGCGGATGGGGGACTGAAGGTGACGTCGTGGGTAAGAGGATGGGTGTTGAAGGTGACATCAGGGAGGGAGGGAAGGGGGAGGGACAAGAAGATGAGGGACTGAAAGTGACCCATAAAGTAAAAGGGGGACACTTTTTTTCGAATGTTGGATTCCGTGTCTTTACGAACCCCCCAACCCCACCCCACACACACACACACACACACACACACACACACACACACACACACACACACACACACACACACACATACACCCTCTCTTCGTCTCTTGATTGGAACTTTTTTATTCCACGGAGGGAAAAACATCTCTCTGGGAAGATATGGCGGCTGTCTGTCCAAGTTAAGAACGGCAGAGCGGAAGATGAATAATTCAAATCAATTATACAGAATTCACCTAAGCCCCGGGGGAGGTACGGGTTAGTTGAATCAGGAGAGGTTGTTTAGATTAGGTTAGGTTAGGTTGAATGGTAAGGTTTTGCTACGTTGCTTAGGTTACATTAGGTTCGGTTGATTAGGTTAGCTTAGGTTAGATTAGGTTAGGTTAGGTTGAATGGTAAGGTTTTGTTACGTTGCTTGGGTTACATTAGGTTCGGTTGATTATGTTAGGTTAGGTTAGATTAGGTTAGGTTAGGTGAGATTAGGTTAGGTTAGGTTGAATGGTAAGGTTTTGTTACGTTGCTTGGGTTACATTAGGTTCGGTTGATTAGGTTAGGTTGCCTGGGCTAGGTTTGTTAGTTCGGTTGCGTTGAATTAGGTTTGGTTGAGTTAGGTGAGATTTGGTAGGTTGATTGCTTTAGATTAGGTTAGGTTGATTAAATGAGGTTTGGTAGATTGGCTGCGTTATATTAGGTTAGGTTGACTAGGTAGATTTGTTAGGTTGACTGCGTTAAATTAGGTTGGTTTGATTTGGTTAGGTAGACTTGGTAGGGTTTGTTAGGTTGATTGCGTTATATTTGGTTGTTTTGATTAGATTAGGTTGATTAGGCGAGGTTTTAGTAGATACGTTTCCCATCCATCCATTAGTCAAAACATCCAATAGAGAGCTCCAATGGACTAACTATTGATCCTACTTACCTTTCATTATTCTTCCAATATTCAGTGAGTATCCTTTCTCTGGATATTCAATGAATATCTGTAGTTCATAGGTAGAATTATGAGTTCCCTTTGTATACGTGAAATCTTGAATCATGGAGAATGGGTTCCCTGAATCTACAATCTCATTATCTCTCATTATGAAGTTAATGAGCTTATGATGGCCATCTGTGGTATGGGAGAAAGAAAGAGGGGAGGAGCGGCTTCCTGGGGAGCGAAGCAAGAGACCAGACAGAGATGGGAGAAGGGAGTGAAATGCCTGGAGGAGGGGGGGGGACAAGAAAGAGGAGGGGAGACGAAAAAATGGGGGTAGGAGAGGAGAGAGATGGAGAGACGAGACGTGGGTAGTGGAGGTTGGGGGGAAGAGGTAGGTATCCAACTGGAAGACAAAAGAAACTTAGTTATGTACAGGTGAGGAAATTCAGACCATATACACTGATGTTCTATTGTTTCGTGCGTAATGACGAGTGTTTTGATCAGCGTAGTGCGCCCTGTAATGGGGTGGGAGTCCACGCCTTGTACTGAGTCAGCCATATTAAGTTAGCAGACTAAAAGGACACCTAATTCACCTAATTTATATATATATATATATATATATATATATATATATATATATATATTATAATATATATATATATATAATATATATATATATATATATATATATATATATATATATATATATATATATTCATATATATGTATATATATATATATATATATTATATATATATATATATATATATATATATATATATATATATATATATTTATATATATATATATATATATATAAAAAGAATAAGATAAGCTTACCTGAATCATGGTAGCAACTTAATAGTTAGATGTCTTATGCTAAGTCTGTTTTGCTTCCCAGAGACGTATGAAAATCATGTAGCAAATGATATGGAAATCTTTTCTCTTACTCCCACTTTGAATATGTTGTGTCTTTTATACATATCTCTCTTTAACATTGCCTATTCATCTGTAAGTCACACTCTCTCTCTCTCTCTCTCTCTCTCTTCTCTCTCTCTCTCTCTCTCTCTCTCTCTCTCTCTCTCTCTCTCTCTCTCTCTCTCTCTCTCTCTCTCTCTCTCTCTCTCTCTCTCTCTCTCTCTCTCTCTCTGTTCATCCAGTTTCAATAACTGTTCCTCAAAGGGTAAAGCGAAGCTTCATTATGTCTACAATGAATAAGAAAGACTTCAAAGATACATTTTCCCGAAACATATTTTATTTCTACACAATTAAAGACCTTTACAGTCCTCAACAAATCGGGTCTCTGTGTTTGTTTGTTTCTTTATCTTACCCATCGTTTGAGAGAGCGAAAATGTGGGTAGAATTTCTACTTTTTTCATCCAATTTCGGGAACAAAATTTGCGCTGTTGATGGCACGAGACAATGGCCTTCTGTCATGTCTGGCGTCTGTGTCTCACTAATGTCTTCCTTATCCTCTTTCCTCCCTCCCTCCCTCCTTTCGTCCCTTCCCCCCTCCCTCCCTCCCTCCTTCCGTCCCTTCCTCCCTCCGTCCCTCCTTCTGTCCCTTCCTCCCTCCCTCCCTCTTTCCGTCCCTTCCTCCCTCCCTACCTCTTTCCGTCCCTTCCTTCCTCCCTCCCTCCTTTCGTCCCTTCCCCCCTCCCTCCCTCCCTCCTTTCGTCCCTTCCTCCCTCCCTCCCTCCCTCCTTCCGTTCCTTCCTCCCTCCCTCCCTCCTTTCGTCCCTTCCTCCCTCCCTCCCTCCCTCCTTCCGTCCCTTCCTCCCTCCCTCCCTCCTTTCGTCCCTTCCTCCCTCCCTCCCTCCCTCCTTCCGTCCCTTCCTCCCTCCCTCCCTCCATCCCTCGAGACAAACACTTTACTGATACATATATAGACCAAACCCTTCCAGGATTTCCCTCGCAACTGTAGGCCGGGGAGCCATTAGTCTTAATAATTGTTCTCACACTTATCTCTCCCACCTGAGAAACATCTGGATTTTAAAATTGTTCAGGATTTCCCTAACCCCTGAGCAATGATACTTTGACATTAGGACAGGTTTTAAAGTGAGAGTGCTACGTAAAGTAACATGTACTGTGTTTACCTTATGTATATATATATATATATATATATATATATATATATATATATATATATATATATATATATATATATATATATATATATATATATGGTTCATACTTCTGTGACATAAGGTTATTGACACCGTAATTAACAATGATAAATAATAATTTCAAAAAGAAGTCAAGTCAGGCGTTTTAATGTAATTATCTAAGCTATGAATGATTTCCCTCGATGATATAACACAACAATTACAGTATCTACAGTATTTCCTTTGTAATTAAGTCATCTATTTTGACCCAAGTTGAACTTAGAAATCGAAAAGTGTCTCAGTAATCCGCCTTCAGCACTAGCGCAATGTGCGCAAACTCTACGGTACTTGCTACCCGCGTTTCACTTACTCGTCCGGGCTACCTCACCCGCACACACATAGCCGAGTGCCAGCGGTAGTGAGGTGGTGATACATAACATTGAATCCTCATTGAAGAACCTCGTTTAACACCCTCACTAGGAGAACGACATCAGATCAAAACCCCTTTTGATCTGGCCAAAGATAAGGGTGACATCTATATCGCCTTTTGGATAGTGACGATCATGCTCCGATTGTAAGGATGACTTCAGTTTAGTATGAGTATGACATCTGTGTATTTTGTGGATGACATTCCATGTAAGGATGATCATCCTAGGCTTATAAAGATGACATTGTGGACCTTGCAGGTAATAGCTGGGGAGAAGGGGGTAGCTAGTGTGACGTTCCCTTCTGCTGGGAGTTTGTCTCGCTTTTAGTGAGTAACTTTGCCACACATTATGAGGATATAGCACTCCAGGACTGTGGCGAGTGCCGGGCATTGTGAGGATGTCACCCCAGGATTGTACAGACAGACGCCTGTGATGGCAGGTGGCTGGCTGCGAGGCCTACGCGCACCACCACACAACAATGACACCATCAAACATTAACAAATGTCGACCTGAAAGTCCTGATTCCTGAGCTAAGTCTTGCCCACCAACGTTCCACACAACAGTCAACCCTTCGTCCTCTGTGCATGACGGTATGAAACAATCATCAACTTGAATCGTTCTCAAGGGTCATATATGCCACGGGAGAGTGAATGACCCCAGATATTACTCAAGCATTTATATACAGAATTCATCTACTTCGACTCGTGACTATAAGTGGAAGCTGAAGGCTTCAGTGACCCCTGGCAGTCGATGGGACTAAAGCCCAACCAAACCAAACAACCAGTTTCCCTGAGGCTAAAAATGTACAGACAAGAGGTTCATATCATACGTGCATCCAGAACTGGTCAGACCACTGTGGAAAGTAGTAGGGAACTGGTCAGACCACTGAGGATGGTAGTAGGGAACTGGTCAGACCACTGAGGATGGTAGTAGGGAACTGGTCAGACCACTGAGGATGGTAGTAGGGAACTGGTCAGACCACTGAGGATGGTAGTAGGGAACTGGTCAGACCACTGAGGAAAGTAGTAGGGAACTGGTCAGACCACTGAGGATGGTAGTAGGGAACTGGTCAGACCACTGAGGATGGTAGTAGGGAACTGGTCAGACCACTGAGGATGGTAGTAGGGAACTGGTCAGACCACTGAGGATGGTAGTATGTACTTTCAGATGCCACCAGCACTGTTGTTCAGCACTGTGAAGATGTCGTGAGGTTGGAAACCACTGTATAATACAATCCTCATTTCGGTATGACACACTAAAGAAAAAAAGGAGCAGATTCTATTGCCAATCTTCGTATAGAAAATAATAACACGACAAATAGATTTCACTATTGTGTAGTGTATATATTGAGATGTTCACCTGGAGGTTTACAAATACTGCTCAAATCGGGACTGATCTACCCGCAAACACCTACGATAACAAACAGTATGTGTAAACTATG
The DNA here is from genome assembly GCF_036320965.1 of Panulirus ornatus. Taxonomy (NCBI): domain Eukaryota; kingdom Metazoa; phylum Arthropoda; class Malacostraca; order Decapoda; family Palinuridae; genus Panulirus; species Panulirus ornatus. The sequence goes on from NC_092227.1 coordinate 2,456,933, forward strand.
TCAACCACTTGGGTAAACCAAAGAAAAGATTGACGTAAACTATATTTCCAGGAAAATACTGAGTACGTCACGTAAGCCGCTCCACACTCCCTGACCTGCAGGTGCCTACCTACACGTTAGAAAACAGCGACATGATGTGAAAAAAAGCCTCACTTACGAGAGACGAGACGTTGTTGACTATGGCATTACCGCTGATGGCGGACACACAGCGAACAGCTGCTGCGGCCCTCTGGATGGGGGGGGACACTCTCTCTCTCTCTCTCTCTCTCTCTCTCTCTCTCTCTCTCTCTCTCTCTCTCTCTCTCTCTCTCTCTCTCTCTCTCTCTCTCTCTCTCTCTCTCTCTCTCTCTCTCTCTCTCTCTCTCTCTCTCTCTCTCTCTCTCTCTCTCTCTCTCTCTCTCTCTCTCAGCTAAACCCTGATATAATGAGGCTTTTCACTGCCCTTAAGGTGTCAACCTACGGCAGCAATATACGAGGTTGGCGGGGATTGTTTTTGTGTCGTTAGAACCGACATCGCCGTGGGCTTGGCTCTTGTCCAAATGGCTTTGTTAAGAGCACTGAAAGATGTGTGGCTCTTGAGTGAGAGATTAGCAAATAGATTACGTTCCCTTGGTCTTTTTCTTTTCTTTTTTTTTCAAGGTCCTTGAATACTTCTTCCTGTTTTTGAGACGTTATTTGCATTAAGAATATCACTTCAGTTGAACACTCTGAGGGACAAGTATCATTACTCCTTGTGCTACTGTGAACATTGCCTCGAAATGAAATTAGTACAAGTTTTGGAAGTGATCAACATGATGAACACAAATGAAGTGATATATACAGCGGCCTTGATATAGCTGAGGCGTCTTTTATCCCAGGACGAATATTAAACCTAACATAAACTTACCTAACTCCGTCTGAAATGAATTACGTAGTTTTTCTTCTCATCTTGTTCATAACTCTTCGTTCTAGTCTTGACTGACTTCAAGACTTGAATCAATACGTGTTGGTTCCTCTGGTTAACATATGACTAAGCGTAACTGTGTAGTCATTCTCATAAAATCCGACTTTGTCTTCATCAAAGTTATTAGTCCAGCCATATCATACATCTCCAAGCTGAATGTCGTTGACTTCTACTCTCAATCAGTGACTTCCACTCTCCATCCCCGGACGAATGATGAAGATAAGGCTGGCGTAACAATGAAACTGGCTAATGCCTCTCATGTAAGTCAGACGATAGATATAATGACATCATATACGACAGTTTATGAACTTATTGTGAGGGAGCTTTACGTGCGGGGACCCTCATCTCTATACCTCATCTTTATGATTCACTCTTCTATTTTTCCATTGCTATCCCCATCCATCATGTTTGTTGAGCTTATCCTCATCTCTGATCCTGAGGTAAGATAATGCAATCCTCACTGCACTATTGTCAACTGTCTCTCTTCTTCTTCACTCAAGATCTCTGGTAATAAGTCGCTACTCATCCAAATAACTGGTCTATCTTAACATCTTGTTGGCCCCCAAGGTATTTCAAGTTATCATGTCTTTTTCTGTTTTCAATTACTTCATGTAGGTGTGGTGTGGCGTGGTGTTGTAATGTGGTGTGGTGTGGTATAGTGTTGTAATGTGGTGTGGCGTGGTGTTGTAATGTGGTGTGGTGTGGTGTGTTGTTGTGCTGAAGTGTGGTGTGGTGGGGTGTGGTATTGTGGTGTGGTATGGTGTGGTGTGGTATGGTGTGGTGTGGTGCGGTGTTGTAATGTGGTGTGGTGTGGTGTGGTGTGGTGTGGTGTGGTGCTGTAGTGTGGTGTGGTGGGGTGCGGTATTGTGGTGTGGTGGGGTGTGGTGTTGTGGTGTGGTGTTGCGGTGTGGTATGGTGTGGTGTGACGTGGTGCTGAAGTGTGGTGTGGTGGGGTGTGGTGTTGTGGTGTGGCGCTGCGGTGTGGTATAGTATGGTGGAGAGAGAGATCAGGGTCTTTGAAGCCAGAAATAAACTGGATGTCCCCGGCCTCGTTTTATTGGCTGGCGACGCCTCGTAAAAACAAGCGTATATATATATATATATGGAAGATGACCTGGAGATATTAAGCTTCCAGGGCACTGCTGCTGCCACTCACCTCCACTCTAATGTGCACACATTGTCTCCTGATGAAGAATTCATTGCAGAACGTCGTCTGGAAAACATGTTGTTGATAAATTGAACAAAGCTAAAGGAAAAAACAGACTTTATTTCTTAATTTTCATTTTTTCTTTACGTTACGTTCTTTGGGTGTGTTTTTTTTCCTTTTTTTTTTTTTTGAGATACCATTTCTGCTGGAGAAATTTATTGCATTCTTGAGATTCTGGTTAATGTGAGCATCGTTTCTGTGAGTCTCCTAGCGTGGACGGTGAGAGAGGAGGGTAACTAATGACGCAGCTGGAAATATATCTGCGTGAGTGCGTGCGTTCCAGTTCTCTGAATCTGTGTTCCTAGGGAAGGCTGTTCACTGTTCCAGCCTTCATGGGGGCTGATGTCTGGGTACACATGTAATATGGAATCACATCATACACAAAGTCTGACGTTTAGCTTGTGAATTATCTATATATAACAACAACATGCTATCTTGCTCAGTGGTTCAATCCCCCTCTTGTATTATAACCTCCGATTATCACACTACTACTGTTATCATTATCATGTCTTCTGTTATCATTATTGTTATCATTATTATCATTATTATTATTATTATTATCGTTATTATTATTATTATTATTATTATTATTATTATTATTATTATTATTATTATATTATTATTATTATTATTATTATCATTATTATTATCATTATTATTATTATCATCATCATCATCATCATCATTAGTAGTAGTAGTAGTAGTAGTAGTAGTATTACTATCATTATTATTGATACTACTATTATCATTTTTATCATTATTGTTATTATTATCATCATTATTATTATCATTATCATAATCTTTTTTTTCCTCATCATCATCATTATTAACCCCAGGACCTTATCACTAAGGAGGCTCCTAAGAACCTCGAGGTTGCGCTCCTTCCAGTAGCAGGGACACTATTGACTCCTGTGTAAGAGGTCCTTCGACGAGACTGTAGTCCCTTAAGACGATGACACAGCCTCGCTGAAGGTGACTTTTCCCTCGGGGGGGCGTGACCACATTCAGGCAGAGTCCGGTAACACACCCATACCATCATATACATTCCCAGTGCAATACTGAAATTCTGTGAATAAGCAAAAAATATAGAGTGTCAGTTACATATATCTTTTTCATAGTTTTCCTTCGAATTTCCAAGTTAGAAATAAACTCTTTGGAAAACGATGGTCGTCTGTGAAACACACGCCATATCGACATACATTTGTTCATGAAAACTCCTATAATGTCCCACCTCGACCGTGTTTCTCAGTGTATATATTGCCTTTATCAATACTGCTTTTACCCAGCCGTCCTGCCTATAACTTGCAGCTTGTCTCATACAGGACTTGTAACACAGAATTTAAGAGGAACTTTTGAAAATTTATTCGTTCCTCCCCCGGCAAAGATTTCACAGAAAATGGCTCCTAAACTGTCAGTTACTTTAAGGTAAAAGATGTTTACGATTCCAGGAAAATTTAGATAAAATATTAATGTCAATGGCTCTGTCTTGCCTGTAGTTAACCAGGGGACCTGAAAGAAATTGTCCTGCCTGCAGTTAACCAGAGGACCTGAACGGACTTGTCCTACCCATAGTTAACCAGAGGACCTTGATCGACCTGTCCTGCCTGTAGTTAACCAAGAGGTCCTTGATTTAATGGTCCTGTGCTACGATTAACCTAGAAGACATTGGATATGAGTAAAAATGATTAATCGACAATTAACTCAAGATTACAATTTCAGTAATCCTGAAAATACATCAGCACAAGATTCCCGTTTGATCATTTGAACGGATTCAAAAGCAGATGATCCCAGTAGAAAGTTGATATAGCCACAAGGAACGCCTCGTAGTGGAGAAGGAGGAGTCAGACACGTGACGTCGAAGCTCATGAGAGCAGTAGCCAGTTGATCAGTCCTGCAGACCGATACTTGTTATGGAAATTGGGCCAATTTGGAGACTCTCCCAGGGACACGTCCGGGTTATGTGTCGAAACAATTGCTTGAGTCAATTGTTTCGACACAAAACTTGAATTCGTGCTCAGGGGTCGTCCCGTCGTGCTCTAGGAAATGACACAAAACAATCAATCTACGTTAATGTATATATATATATATATATATATATATATATATATATATATATATATATATGAGAAATGCTGTTTGTATCCAGAGCCTCCAGTTTTCAATACCCCATTCCCAGGTGACCCAAGTCAATCAAAACATTTGAAATTCGCAGCTTTAGAGCCTAACACTGTCAGAGAGGTTTCACGTGACCTTTTATGTATTCGAAAGCCGTTAAGTCTGAAGGTGACGCTCGACCATGACTTTTCCGGCAACAAAAGAAGAAAACAAACGAGTCGTTTATATTTTCAATCCCGTCACCACTGGTTGTCAATCACACGTTAAACACAGCTGGAAGATGCCTCGAGATATCATTATATTTTCTGGATGAATAGATGACATTACTTTACAAGAAGCAAGATGAATATATGGAAAATAATCAGACTTTTTTTTTTTTGTCTATTTGATCATCCTATTATCAAGTTCTGAATTCGTTTTCTATCAAACTAAAGGAACGTCATCATAGCGTTCATGTTACGTCACTGAACTTGACGTCTGCTTCGTAGTCTGTCACAATGTTTGGTCGTCAGGTGAAGGAGGGTGAATTAGATATAGATATCTCCCCCTCTAAAAGCTTAATATGGCCTCAAATAGTCGACACTGGCCAGGTCTTCCCCCCGTAGCTTCAGTACACCAGTGTGGGTAAAATGACATGTAAATAATAGAGAAAAAAAAATAATTGCCAGACCACAATGCAAGAGGAAAATTCCGGCGAGAAAAAAAAACAACATAATCAGTTCCCTCAAAATAAAAAATGAAATCCAGAAAGGTGAGCACCATCGTTAGCCAACAGGTTCCACGATACTGGAGCAAAATGAACCCCATCGAACTTTAAACTGTTCGCACAGCAAAAGTTGTAGATCCACCACAGTTTTTCTCTCTTCTTTTGTTTTCGGAACAAATGACTGGGACTATCTACAGGGCAAAACACTGCTGTATTGTACCAGGCAGAGAACCAGGGTTCAGCTGCTGTGTTCTCTGTCATCTCTTCATTAAAACAGTCAGTTTGTCTTCGTCTGGGAGAGGTTCTGCAGACAGACATCGTGTTCAGGTTATCCTAGTGTGTGTGTGTGTGTGTGTGTGTGTGTGTGATCTGTCAAATTTACTCACAGAAATTACAGTATAAGTCAAAATCTTGTTCCTAAATTAATTCTAATAACATACCGGATACTACCACGTCTGGTGGCATGATGTGTCAGTATTGACAAGGATGATACACGTTGCTGTGTTGAAGTATAAACAGGAAGATAATTGACCATACAGAACAGGTTGTCAAAAAAAATATGTGTGATCTCCGGCCAGACACAAACCTTACGTTTCTAGCATTACAATAACAGATATAGACGTATAGTTCATCACTGTATTCCACGTGCTATTGTTAGATATTGGTATGTATGACAACTGATAAGTGTCACAATTGTTAAAAGATAACAATCAGTATATATGACAATTGATAACCATGGCAACTGGCATGTATGACAGTTGTTAAGTACGATAATTTGGTATATACCAGAATTAGTACGATAGTTGGTATGTATGACAAATGATACGCATGACATTTAGCATGTATGCCAATCATTGAGTATGACAGAAAGTATAACAAATGGTATGGAACTCGTCTCTGTAAACATTTATGGTCGAGTCTGTTATTCTGTTCTCGAGTCTGTTATTCTGCCCTCGAGTCTGTTATTCTGTTCTCGAGTCGGTTAATCTGTTCTCGAGTCTGTTATTCTATTCTCGAGTCTGTTATTCTGCCCACGAGTCTGTTATTCTGTTCTCATTACGTGTTTGTTCTTTGCAATACATCCATTGCTTGTTCTTGGATGGCAGCATTTTAGCTTCCACACGAGGATCCACTTCTGTCTATGAACTCCACCTAAAAAATTCCTGCTTCCACAATAACGGATTTATCTTAAGAGTAATATTCACAGGAACTGATCCCGTCATACGAGCAATATTCAGGAATAAACTGATAAGAATTCAACACATCAGTCATGTAAAAATGTGGCTTCAGCCAGCCAGTCCTTATCTTGTCATCGTGCTAAAACGATGCTAATTAATTACCACAGATTGAATCAAAGTGACAGAATTCATAATGACTTAATATTCATGAGAATTGAATTAGATTAAAGTAACAGAGTTTAATATCTTGATATTCATGGGTACGCAATATGTGAGCTGTGCGAATTCAAACGGATCAGAGGAAACTCAGGGATAACAACAGAAAGGCATCACTGATCATCATGAATCCCAGTGGAGACACGAACCCGGGTCCTTTGGCTTCAGTGGGTGAGACAGAATGTCAGTATCCACTGCGCCACCTACGAACATATACATTCTCTCTCTCTCTCTCTCTCTCTCTCTCTCTCTCTCTCTCTCTCTCTCTCTCTCTCTCTCTCTCTCTCTCTCTCTCTCTCTCTCTCTCTCTCCCCCCAACTCGACAACCATTTGAAGAGATTCCTTCATTATATTGATTACACAGACCTGACCACCAACGCCCTTCAGACTCGCCCTCCACGCTCGCCCTCCAGACTCGTCCTCCACACTCATCCTCCAGACTCGCCCTCCACGCTCATCCTCCAGGCTCGCCCTCCACGCTACAATTCAACGTCGAATTATTTCCAGCAATTTCCTCGAGAGCCTCGAGAGCCAAAGGTCAAAAAAAAAGAGGTCAAAGGTCGGTATTTTCGTGGGGGGTATTCAATTACCCCCCCATAACTGGTCTTTATCATTCTATATCATTAGTAATACTTTGATAATTACAATAATGCAATGATGATTACAAGTGCCACAAGTGAAGTGATCTTAGAACCATCTCAGATGCCTGGAGATGATTGGTGTTCGAGATTCTTCAACTGGTGGTTAGGAATTGACGATAACGGCCTCCGTTAACGACCATTAGCGATCAACAGGCCTTAAGACCAAACTAGCAACCGTCGCAACCGAATGTTAAAGAAGTTTTTTTTATCGTATTGTCTGATTCGCATGGAATTCCTTACTTATTGTTTACAATCTTTTTCCCAGTGAACGGATCTCCTAAAATCCTTCCAGGAGAATCGAATATCAAAGCATTTGTAATTGGATTCCTGATGGTCTGCAGTTCAAAGAAAATCAGATATTTTTCTTCCGTGAGACTAATGTAGTTTCAAAGGAACCAAACTCCTCCTCCTCCTCCTCGTCTTCCTCTTCCTCGCCAACAAGACTTATGGGGAAAGTAGAAAAGCGGACGAAGGGGAAAAATTCTTCTGAGACGAGGTAAAAGGAATAGGTGATAAAGAATAGACATAGTAACAGGATACTTGTAGCGGGGGAAAAGGAAGATTTGGCACAGGGAAAGCAGCAAATGAGAGATCAGAGAGAAAAAGAGAATGGTTAGGCAGACGAGAGGAGAGATAGAGAGAGAGGGGAGACATTATGTAGAGACATTAGAGTGTAAAGTGGTAGAGACATGAAAAACCATAATGGTACAGAAATGAGGAAGCAAGGTAGTAAAAACATGAGGAAGCAGGACGGCAGAAACATGATGGAGCAAGGTAGTCGAGACATGAGAGAACAAAACGACAGAGACATGAGGGAGCAAGACGACGGAGACATGAGGAAACAAGACGCCAGAGACATGAGGAAGCAAGACGCCAGAGACATGAGGAAGCAAGACGTCAGAGACATGAGGAAGCAAGGTAGTCGAGACATGAGGAAGCAAGGTAGTCGAGACATGTGAGGAAGTATGAGGTGGCAGAGATTGAGAAAGCAAAGGTTTATGAGGATAGACAAAAGGCTTAGTCTCTCATGATTAGATGTCTCATAATTAGGTCTGCCCCTGGTAATGCGCAACCTTCCTAATGACTTAGACATAATTAAGTCTAGTTCCACTAAATATGTTAATTGCAATCAAATGTTGACGTTTTTTATTTCAACATTACATGACCTGAGTTTTGGAAATAGAATTTTACATTATGATTTCCTTTCATAAAAACTTCAAAAGCAGCAAATATATTTTGTAATCATTTCAGTATTTTTCAGAGACTGTGTGATATTTTTTGTTTATTTTAATGAGCATGGAGGCGGGAGTGTGCACAATAATGGCTTCTCCGTGTTCTACATTTTTTTGGCCAACAATTATCTGATTTTAAATCCAAAAGGAACTTAGTCTTAGCAAGATATATCATATTACTCACCTTGCCCTACTTTATTTGTGGGAATATCAAACTTTACTGTAGAACTTGTTCTAGACATCAACACTGACTTGAAGAATAAGTTCCAGAAAAAGTAATGGGGATTTCTGGAATTCATAAGAAAACTGATATCCAACGCAAACTAGAGTTATTACACCGGGAAATACAATCTCTCATTTCGACCATCCAACAAAGAACATTTTGGGATCTGGAAGATTGAAATATATTCCTGTCTATCAGGCTAATTACTCCACAGATAGATAAAGAAAAATGGGAAAGAAAAACGCAGGGAGAGAGAGCTTTGAAGTACAGAGAAAATATCAAGAACGTTTTAAAGTAAACTCAAAATATATATTCTTAAAAGTCAAAGCAATCTACCTTACCTAACAATAACTTACAGACTCCGCCCCAAGCTCCTCCCCTTCCCATCCCATTCCCCGTCCCCCTTCTTCTCCCCTTCCCTCCTTTCCCCAAACTTAGCCTAACTCTGTGTAAACTGAGAGGTACAAGCTCATCCCCTCCGGCCATCTACTGGGAGAACCACAAACAACACGCTGGTGCTGAATTTTGATAGACCAGTCTTTGTTTCGTTCGCTCCTCTAACTTGTGTGGTGCTTAGAATTCATATTATTGTTCACAGTCAGCGAATACTAGAAACAAATTCTCCTCTGTGTGAACACAGCTAGCACACAAACTGGCTCCATCTCCCAAGAACAAGTGGTTTGAAGTTTGACAAGGAGAAGATTAATGCTGCGCATGCGTCAAAGAAAAATAAAGTTTGTCCAGCATAAATCTGAAATCATTTGCGAGTTTAACATTTTCCAAAAGTGACGAAAAGAATATCAAAATCTCGCAAAATCAGCGACAAAACATGCATATAATATGATAAACCCAGAAAGACAAACATGTTTTTTCGAGAAAACAAGACCAGTGATTTCAAACGCCGTACCTTGAAGATTTTTCATCTTTTGCAGCAGCGTAACTGTTCTCTGGACGCGGGTCCTTTAGCATATAAGAACAGCAATTTGTAGAAATATCGACAACTGAAACACTTCTATGGGATGAATTAATCATCTTACAGGCTGACGCGAGGAAAGTAAATACTCACCCGCCATGTGAGACAGACGAACATCACTGGCGCAGTGAAGCAACCGAGGACGCGACTAGGCTTGAGTGTTACTCCAGGCGATAATGACGTGTTGGATCGCTCAACTCGAGTGTAACTTTGAAGAGAAGCTGCATTTTACGGTCTTTTATCAAGCCATCATCCTATGCCATACAAATTCACAAGCGAGGACAATGTAGATGCAAATTAGTATGTGTTTACCTCCAGCTTCAGAAAGTAAGAAGTCGACACGGACTTGACACTGGTGGCTGGAAACTGACATCGGCTTTGTGAATGAGGCTGAGGTAAGGGAGGCTGAGGTAAGGGAGGGTGAGGTAAGGGCCATAATGTGCTCTGAGTCTGTACTTTACGTAGACAGACTGGCAATCCATATGGTCGAAAGGTCTCCTTGGCGTCTTGTTATATGACCTTTTAAGAGCACATACCTGTTTTTAGCGTGTTATGTACCAGTTTTTTCTAAACAACGGACCCAACCTAAATGGTGATGGTAGTATGCTCTCTCTCTCTCTCTCTCTCTCTCTCTCTCTCTCTCTCTCTCTCTCTCTCTCTCTCTCTCTCTCTCTCTCTCTCTCTCTCTCTCTCTCTCTCTCTCTCTCTCTCTCTCTCTCTCTCTCTCTCTCTCTCTCTCAACGTTTTTCAGTATTAAGAAGGACGGAGGTCACTGATAACCTTACAACTCATTTAGGTACGTCACTCAGGCATTGTTGATGAGAGACAGGGGCACTCTTGTGTGATGTAGGGCATATAAGTAGTTATAATCTCGTTGGGAATTAAGAAAGAAACACCAAAGTTTTCGTACCATCGATGATCGGGTATACAGGTTAATGATAACCTCATAAAATGTCTGAGATTGATTTGCGAGGAGGGCGATTTTGCTTCCACTTAGCGAATCATATTTGCATATAATCCAATGGGACATTGTCAAACAGCACGTATCTAGAGAATCATATATAACTATATGTCTATCAAAATTCCTTGCAGTAGCAGTATAATTACTATTCATTGCATGAAAGGTAATGGTCATTAGCCTAGTAATATGCTATCTGTTGGTAGACATCATATGAGACATGATAACAGAAAGCGCGATTGTCGTATATAGATGGAAATATGGGAATATGGTAGATGGCTCCTCACCATCCACGGATGGGAAACGGGATGGGGAAAACGGAAAGCTTTTCATGATTAATTCCATTTGATCAATGAAGTATTCACTCTTGTGACGCATTGGTCACGACGACATTATAATCATAGTTTTGGTAAAACAACGAAACATCTAATTTTCTCCTGAATCTCACGTGTGGGCTTCACTCTCATCTCAACACCACATATTCAAGAACCGTCCTTTTGCTTACTCTCCACACTCTGGTCGAAGCTTTCTCAACATCCATGACTATTAGACCAGATGCCACGACACAAGTGTAGACCAGATGCCACAAGACAGGAGTAGACCAGTTGCCACGACACAGGTGTAGACCAGTTGCCACGACACAGGTGTAGACCAGATGCCACGACACAGGTGTAGACCAGATGCCAGAACACAGGTGCAAATCATAAGCTGTAGCACAGATTCTTAATATGTCGTATTATCTTGGCTAAAGCATTTCAAACTATTTTTTTTTAATAATGTAACTATTCAATACATTACTCTAGATGCAAAATATCAGTTTAATGAAGTTCATAATATAGTTATACTTACAAAGAATGGAAAATGGTTAATGCTTGACATGGGCCAATTTACCGCGCAGACGAGCACCAGCTGTGAGGACAACCAAGCAGCCAGCTGTTCACACAGATAACGTCATCTTCAGTGTAGACATCAATGCCAGGCAGAATCTTATCATCAATAACCTGGATCATCACCAGCATTTACCATCAGTGGCGTAAATGATGATATTGTTGGAATGATCCCAATCATCATCGTCGCCAGAGGAAGCCTTGTAAAAGTTCACATTGATATCAAACCTTCGTCCACATGTGTAATTCAACGTGATATGCACAAATCCTCTTTGGATGGGAGGCCATACGAATGTTTACAGAGCCAAAAGGCTTTCCTAGATGATTGATTTAGTGTTGAACATCAGGTTACACACGGGCGAGAAGCCATACGAATGTTCCTATGGCAACCAGTGAACTAGCTTCATTCACTTCAGTCAGACAACAGTTTTGGTCAAAATCCATAAAAGAAACAGAAAAACTCCTATTGAAAGAACCGGGATTCATTTCCTGTCAAAAGAAATGTTTAGCAACATGAAAAGATTTTATTCTATTTTCGTCAAAGAACCTAGGGATGTGCGCCGTTCAGGATACACTACCAACATGAACATATTGGCAGGTGCCTCGTAAGGCTATGTTACACACAACAGGATCTAAGCCTCTTTCATGGTGGACCAAAGATTAGACCATGGGGAAAAAAAGGGAACAAAGAAATGTACTCCTCTTTTAAAACCACTGTCTAGTCAGAACTGGAATGATGGTACGGTATCTAATCTTAAAACATCTTAAGTTTATGGTAAAGGTAAATATTTTGTAATACCAGGGCAAAAGTATTGTGTAATGGCTCCATGAAGAGTCTGCTGAGGCTTACTTGACCAAAACATATATTACAGAGATAATGACCGAGATGCTCCTCCAATGATCTCTCCAGCCAAGACCCTTCACAGGGACAAGGAAGATTGAGCTGCGCCTCCAGCCATGCTGAGGAAAGAGTGATCTTAGCTCCTCCTCGCTGAGACAGACGACGAGTGTCTCAGTTCACTTCACCAGGTGTGTGTGTGTGTGTGTGTGTGTGTGTGTGTGTGTGTGTGCGCGTCATCAAGGTAACGAATGGCTCTTGAAAGATCCAATCACGACGAGAATGTTCTACACTTTTCTTGGTGATAGTTACGAAGCTATCAAGACCAGTATGTTGTACGACATGGAAGAGAAAAATTAGAAAGGTTGATATATATATATGAATATATATATATATATATATATATATATATATATATATATATATATATATATATATATATATATATATATATATATATATATAATATCGTCGCTCCTTGATGTAGATTATCTGAAACAGATAATACATATTATGATTCTCATCTCTCAGCATTCTGGCAGCTGTTCCCTCTGTCGACGTTGCTATCACGCCAGGGTTCACTACTGAAGATCCTGGAGACACAGATGTCCTGTAACAGCGCTTCTGTGGAGGGTTGCTCTGCGCAACAGCGAGGTTAGTGGCCCTTGAGATAACCATCAGCCTCCATAACCCCATCCCATCAAGGGACTAACTGGAGGCCTGAACTGCCGCTTCCCTACCTCTCGCTTCTGATCTCTAGAGACCAATCAAACCGGCGAGCTGTTCATGATGCCAGAGTAAACTGTGGTCTCCTTAAATGCTATAGTCTCTTTGAAGGCGATTAATTGGTTGGTGTTATTGATCATCAGATAGAGTACAGCGTAAACTGTTGGGTTTATAGGTCAGAGTGGAAAGCATCAAGGGGAGTGGGTGATGGTATGAGACGATCACATGTTAGTGTAGCGGCGATATGGAAGGGTACTAGAGTAACAAGGGGATTGAATGTCTGGATTCCAGTAGATACGTTTGATGTTTCCATTGAACCATCGAACTACATGTGGCACGCAAGACTGGAAGGCCAAATGTTGTGGTAACTCGTCCCGAACAACAGAAGCAGGGCTGTGTGAGGAGGATGAAGGTGCCCTGGTGATCACAACAGAAGCAGGACTGTGTGAGGAGGATGAAGGTGCCCTGGTGATCACAACAGAAGCAGGACTGTGTGAGCAGGATGAAGGTGCCCTGGTGATCACAACAGAAGCAGGACTGTGTGAGCAGGATGAAGGTGCCCTGGTGATCACAACAGAAGCAGGGCTGTGTGAGCAGGATGAAGGTGCCCTGGTGATCACAACAGAAGCAGGGCTGTGTGAGCAGGATGAAGGTGCCCTGGTGATCGTCCTCGTGCTTACGTTGATTCTTCATCGTGATGCCCGGACAGCGAGTGAGGTACTAGATCTCCAGTATCTGTCTATCTGTTTATCTATCTATCAGTAACCTTCACTCATTTTCCAGAAAATCATCACACACACACACACACACACACACACACACACACACACACACACACACACACACACACACACACACACACACACACACACATGCCCAGTGTGTTAATCATGGTTTCTACACAATTCTAAGAGTGCGTCTTGTTCATATCGATCCCATATCAAGTCTCTCCGTCCCCACCTCCACAAATTCTTCCATTCGATTCGACGCTCAATCATTCTCTCGACGTCATCTGGGATATCCCCTGTGACTGACGGGATGGATTAATGGAAAAGTGAAGCACGGAGGTCGGAAACCCGTCCCCTCCCGCCCCGTCAGGTCTAGTGGTCTTCAGCTGTGGGAAGACCTCACCTTCCTTCTAGAGTTTCCTACGGCAGCAGCAACACACTTGGTAGACATACCCTACATTCAGCCTCACAGACAGAGTCGATAACCTCGCACTTCGTAGGACAACTAGAGCCATCGAGGTCCTCCAGCGACAGGTCCTGATCGAAGAAGCTCCTGGAATAATGAGGAAGCTTAGCTGGAGTGTTCCACCAAGGGCCGACTCGAAGTAGGTTCTCTTTTTATCTATTTATTTGTCTATCTTTCTATCTGTCTGTCTATCTGTCTATCTACCTATCTATCTAGCTACCTATCTATCTACCTATCTATCTAGCTATAGCCCCCTGGGCTCAACGGTGCGACCTGCGTATGAGCCTTGAGTACCGACGGTACGAGCCTTCAAAACAATAGCACGACCCTTGAGCAACGACGGCGCAGGGGCCGCCCTTGAACACGCCAGCTCGACTGTGCGACCCATGACCACGACGGTGACGAACCCTTTGACCATACGGTAGCGACCTTTGACCACGACGGTAACGACCCTTGACCACGACGGTAACGACCTTTGACCACGACGGTAACGACCCTTGACCACGACAGTAACGACCTTTCTTTATCGCTATGTTGGACTCCCCGACCCATGGCTCAAATGATCCACTAGCCTCCCAGCGCCACAAGATGATAGCAGACACAATGCATCTGATGGTTTCCCCTGCTCGTGTGTCGGATTCTCCACGACCCCAAACTTGATCATTCCCTTTTGATCTTCACATCAACTTACGTTAAAGATTTTGGGATTGTCTCATGACCATGATACGTGCCTACGATGTGTTGATATAGTGCATCATTACCTATCACTGTAATGAGAGTAATTATCATATCTTCGTATCATATAAAGTCACGTGTTGTTAGCGTAATTAGGTCATATTCTTATCCTGGTTTATCAATGAGATATTCCATGGTTTTACTATCTGCTCGTCTACCCCATCAAACCACTCATTATCTACCCCATCACACCACTCATTATCTACCCCCATCAAACCACTCATTATCTAACCCTCACACTGCTCATTATCTACCCCTCACACCACTCATTATCTACTCCATCAAACCACTCATTATCTACCCCTCACACCACTCATCATCTACCCATCCCACCACTCATGATCTACTCATCATACCACTCATCATCTACCCCTCACACCACTCATCATCTACCCCTCACGCCACTCATCATCTACCCATCCCACCACTCATCATCTACTCCATCAAACCACTCATCATCTACCCCTCACAGCACTCATCATCTACCCCTCACACCACTCATCATCTACCCATCACACCACTCATTATCCCCCTTATCATTAATTCTATTTTTCATAATACAAAAGTACCAAGTATTTCATAGAAAAAAAAAAAACTATACCCAATATACAAGTCATTACTCAAACATCTTACATCTTGTGCCAAGTTTCTTCACACTCACACCCGCGCCTGGCTGAGGTTACCCTTGATAAAGCCGTGAACCTGGAGTGTGGGGAGTAGATTCACTCCTGAGAATATTCGAAAACCTCAAACTTGCATGTGCAAATTGCTTCCATCAGGAGATCATCCCAGCTCAGCAGTCTAGTTTCCGTAAGAAAATTGTCTGGCAACGAGTTTATCTGGTGTAAATTTTAGGAATTTGCTCAAAAATGAGACGTGTATTCGCACTGGATGATGACAAGATTGGCTATATACATGCTCCTGCCGAAATATTATCATAAGTTTCTTCGCTGTAAATTGGTCGGTATCCTGAGAATCTCACGGAGTCTTGCCCTTGACGGAAGGTGAGGTGGGTGTCTGCATCCCTGCCTGGCTGGGACGCAGCGCCTGGGGCCAGATAAGACAAGCATAAAGTACGACGATTGTACGAAAGCGCAGCATGTAGACCGAGGATCGTACCCTCCCAGACTGCAAGGAGGAGAGGAGGATTTTGGTGAGGTCTGTTATTTCAACGACTCTATATCCATCCTCTCTCTCTCTCTCTCTCTCTCTCTCTCTCTCTCTCTCTCTCTCTCTCTCTCTCTCTCTCTCTCTCTCTCTCTCTCTCTCTCTCTCTCTGAGAGAATAAAAGACGGGCCGTGAATAAAAAAAACGCCGAAGATGAAAGTGGCCTTGGGGGGGGGGGGGGGGGGGATAGATCGACCCGGAACAAATGAGGTGATGATAAACCTTAGATAAGTGTCATGTAGAGGTGGTCAGCGTTACCAACATAATCATGAATGTAAACATTCATTTGGGGGAACTACGTATATTTACGACTTTCCCAAAATAACTCTAATTACATGATTACCTTCATAACAGCCTCCTACCTCGAAAGGCCTTGTACCACAGAGAGCCTCCGTGTAATCTCGTCACTGTCTTGTGTTAAGTGACCCATTCATCACCAGCCTCCGTCTGCCTCCGCCCAACCGGCCTCTCATTGTTCTCAGCTGTGAGGAGCCGAGGTCCACTCGTCTCCTCATTGTCCAAATGACCACAACGCGCTTCTGAGGCTTGTGCTTCCTTACTTAATCTAAGATTGTGTGTGTGTGTGTGTGTGTGTGTGTGTGTGTGTGTGTGTTGTGTGTGTGTGTGTGTGTGTCGACGTTGCTATCACGCCAGGGTTCACTACTGAAGATCCTGGAGACACAGATGTCCTGTAACAGCGCTTCTGTGGAGGGTTGCTCTGCGCAACAGCGAGGTTAGTGGCCCTTGAGATAACCATCAGCCTCCATAACCCCATCCCATCAAGGGACTAACTGGAGGCCTGAACTGCCGCTTCCCTACCTCTCGCTTCTGATCTCTAGAGACCAATCAAACCGGCGAGCTGTTCATGATGCCAGAGTAAACTGTGGTCTCCTTAAATGCTATAGTCTCTTTGAAGGCGATTAATTGGTTGGTGTTATTGATCATCAGATAGAGTACAGCGTAAACTGTTGGGTTTATAGGTCAGAGTGGAAAGCATCAAGGGGAGTGGGTGATGGTATGAGACGATCACATGTTAGTGTAGCGGCGATATGGAAGGGTACTAGAGTAACAAGGGGATTGAATGTCTGGATTCCAGTAGATACGTTTGATGTTTCCATTGAACCATCGAACTACATGTGGCACGCAAGACTGGAAGGCCAAATGTTGTGGTAACTCGTCCCGAACAACAGAAGCAGGGCTGTGTGAGGAGGATGAAGGTGCCCTGGTGATCACAACAGAAGCAGGACTGTGTGAGGAGGATGAAGGTGCCCTGGTGATCACAACAGAAGCAGGACTGTGTGAGCAGGATGAAGGTGCCCTGGTGATCACAACAGAAGCAGGACTGTGTGAGCAGGATGAAGGTGCCCTGGTGATCACAACAGAAGCAGGGCTGTGTGAGCAGGATGAAGGTGCCCTGGTGATCACAACAGAAGCAGGGCTGTGTGAGCAGGATGAAGGTGCCCTGGTGATCGTCCTCGTGCTTACGTTGATTCTTCATCGTGATGCCCGGACAGCGAGTGAGGTACTAGATCTCCAGTATCTGTCTATCTGTTTATCTATCTATCAGTAACCTTCACTCATTTTCCAGAAAATCATCACACACACACACACACACACACACACACACACACACACACACACACACACACACACACACACACACACACACACACACACACATGCCCAGTGTGTTAATCATGGTTTCTACACAATTCTAAGAGTGCGTCTTGTTCATATCGATCCCATATCAAGTCTCTCCGTCCCCACCTCCACAAATTCTTCCATTCGATTCGACGCTCAATCATTCTCTCGACGTCATCTGGGATATCCCCTGTGACTGACGGGATGGATTAATGGAAAAGTGAAGCACGGAGGTCGGAAACCCGTCCCCTCCCGCCCCGTCAGGTCTAGTGGTCTTCAGCTGTGGGAAGACCTCACCTTCCTTCTAGAGTTTCCTACGGCAGCAGCAACACACTTGGTAGACATACCCTACATTCAGCCTCACAGACAGAGTCGATAACCTCGCACTTCGTAGGACAACTAGAGCCATCGAGGTCCTCCAGCGACAGGTCCTGATCGAAGAAGCTCCTGGAATAATGAGGAAGCTTAGCTGGAGTGTTCCACCAAGGGCCGACTCGAAGTAGGTTCTCTTTTTATCTATTTATTTGTCTATCTTTCTATCTGTCTGTCTATCTGTCTATCTACCTATCTATCTAGCTACCTATCTATCTACCTATCTATCTAGCTATAGCCCCCTGGGCTCAACGGTGCGACCTGCGTATGAGCCTTGAGTACCGACGGTACGAGCCTTCAAAACAATAGCACGACCCTTGAGCAACGACGGCGCAGGGGCCGCCCTTGAACACGCCAGCTCGACTGTGCGACCCATGACCACGACGGTGACGAACCCTTTGACCATACGGTAGCGACCTTTGACCACGACGGTAACGACCCTTGACCACGACGGTAACGACCTTTGACCACGACGGTAACGACCCTTGACCACGACAGTAACGACCTTTCTTTATCGCTATGTTGGACTCCCCGACCCATGGCTCAAATGATCCACTAGCCTCCCAGCGCCACAAGATGATAGCAGACACAATGCATCTGATGGTTTCCCCTGCTCGTGTGTCGGATTCTCCACGACCCCAAACTTGATCATTCCCTTTTGATCTTCACATCAACTTACGTTAAAGATTTTGGGATTGTCTCATGACCATGATACGTGCCTACGATGTGTTGATATAGTGCATCATTACCTATCACTGTAATGAGCGTAATCATCATATCTTCGTATCATATAAAGTCACGTGTTGTTAGCGTAATTAGGTCATATTCTTATCCTGGTTTATCAATGAGATATTCCATGGTTTTACTATCTGCTCGTCTACCCCATCAAACCACTCATTATCTACCACATCACACCACTCATTATCTACCCCCATCAAACCACTCATTATCTAACCCTCACACTGCTCATTATCTACCCCTCACACCACTCATTATCTACTCCATCAAACCACTCATTATCTACCCCTCACACCACTCATCATCTACCCATCCCACCACTCATGATCTACTCATCATACCACTCATCATCTACCCCTCACACCACTCATCATCTACCCCTCACACCACTCATCATCTACCCCTCACAGCACTCATCATCTACCCCTCACACCACTCATCATCTACCCATCACACCACTCATTATCCCCCTTATCATTAATTCTATTTTTCATAATACAAAAGTACCAAGTATTTCATAGAAAAAAAAAAACTATACCCAATATACAAGTCATTACTCAAACATCTTACATCTTGTGCCAAGTTTCTTCACACTCACACCCGCGCCTGGCTGAGGTTACCCTTGATAAAGCCGTGAACCTGGAGTGTGGGGAGTAGATTCACTCCTGAGAATATTCGAAAACCTCAAACTTGCATGTGCAAATTGCTTCCATCAGGAGATCATCCCAGCTCAGCAGTCTAGTTTCCGTAAGAAAATTGTCTGGCAACGAGTTTATCTGGTGTAAATTTTAGGAATTTGCTCAAAAATGAGACGTGTATTCGCACTGGATGATGACAAGATTGGCTATATACATGCTCCTGCCGAAATATTATCATAAGTTTCTTCGCTGTAAATTGGTCGGTATCCTGAGAATCTCACGGAGTCTTGCCCTTGACGGAAGGTGAGGTGGGTGTCTGCATCCCTGCCTGGCTGGGGCGGAGCGCCTGGGGCCAGATAAGACAAGCATAAAGTACGACGATTGTACGAAAGCGCAGCATGTAGACCGAGGATCGTACCCTCCCAGACTGCAAGGAGGAGAGGAGGATTTTGGTGAGGTCTGTTATTTCAACGACTCTATATCCATCCTCTCTCTCTCTCTCTCTCTCTCTCTCTCTCTCTCTCTCTCTCTCTCTCTCTCTCTCTCTCTCTCTCTCTCTCTCTCTCTCTCTCTCTCTCTCTCTCTCTCTCTCTGAGAGAATAAAAGACGGGCCGTGAATAAAAAAAAAACGCCGAAGATGAAAGTGGCTGGGGGGGGAAATAGATCGACCCGGAACAAATGAGATGATGATAAACCTTAGATAAGTGTCATGTTGAGGTGGTCAGCGTTGCCAACATAATCATGAATGTAAACATTCATTTGGGGGAACTACGTATATTTACGACTTTCCCAAAATAACTCTAATTACATGATTACCTTCATGACAGCCTCCTACCTCGAAAGGCCTTGTACCACAGAGAGCCTCCGTGTAATCTCGTCACTGTCTTGTGTTAAGTGACCCATTCATCACCAGCCTCCGTCTGCCTCCGCCCAACCGGCCTCTCATTGTTCTCAGCTGTGAGGAGCCGAGGTCCACTCGTCTCCTCATTGTCCAAATGACCACAACGCGCTTCTGAGGCTTGTGCTTCCTTACTTAATCTAAGATTGTGTGTGTGTGTGTGTGTGTGTGTGTGTGTGTGTGTGTGTGTGTGTGTGTGTGTGTGTGTAATAATGATAATCATTAGAAAATGCGAAACATATTGGTAGTGGTAATGTATCTAAACAAATCCATTCCACTCTAAACACAACAAAAAGGATCAGTTACAACTATTGTTGTAACACGTAAGACTTGGCTTACTATTCTTGTCTGTTTCAGAGGCCCACGACTGTGTCTCAGGAACATGCGCACAACATAGTCTGGGAAAGAGCCAGCCAGCGGGTAGAAACAGTCCATATTTCACAACAATACCCTCGGGAGTAAAGCTGGATTGAGCATTGTCAAACATTTCCAAAGTCGTGGATCGTTCCAAGGTTTATATGACACGACAACAGTGGCTGTGAATACATCAAAACTACAATACAGTTCGGCATGTTGTATTTGTCACTCTCGTGTTCATATCAGTATAGTGCAATGCAATCGAACCTGACCAATTCTAACGCGAGGGAAAGGAGTCTCTATGTTTAGCTATGACCTCCCTCTCAGACACGTTTTCTTTTAATAAGTTCTCTTTCGGGCCAGTCCTTCAGTGTAAAAATAAAGACAGTACTTTTGAAGAAAAGAAGACAATAAATGGTCTGATGAGAGTGTCTGAGGAAGATGGGAAAATATGCCTTTCAAGAAGGGACAGGTCGAAGATGTTGAGGTAAACATGAGTGAGAGAGGAAAGAACTCCAAAGATCAGCAGTGCAAGGAAAGAAAATGATATCACAACTCACTCTAGAATATCTTAGGAACATTTATAGAATTTTGTGACGTAATGGCTTGTTGAGTATTGTGTGAGCCGGTGATCGAAGGAGATACAAACGCCCAGCTTTCTGGGGAAGAAAAAAGGAGTAACATCTGTAAAAAAAAAAAGAAAGATAAACCAACTTCGCCGCAGCGTAGTGTAAATGCATCTTGTTTAGAAAGACTGGAAGCTTCGACACGTAGGAGTGCTTTAGAATCAGCATTGTCGGCTTATATGAAGCAAGAGTTGTCCCAGATGTTAGAGCAGTACTCCATACAAGGACTAATGAGTCCTTTGATAGTCGGAGTAACTGCTCATTAAAGTAGAATCATTTACATCTGACCGAGGTTTCCCATTTTCTTTAGCCTTTGCTTCTCGTGAAATGTGGTTATCTCAAGATGGAGATAAGATACAGAAGGAGGCTGGCTAAACACGCTGGACCATTTTCCAGTGTAAGGCAGCTGAGTGAATTAAAAAGAAAAAACTTTCAGAACACATGTTATTTATGTGTACCCTTGCCCAGCGTCTAGCAACACCGTAACATCTCATTTTCTTCACATAATGCAGGCGTTATGTCGATGTTTATGTTACGATCAGTCTTTACACTGCCTGAACATGCACGTATGACTGCCTGCTCGTCACAAGTGACGCCCTTCTATCTAAAGTTTCCCTGCATTACCGTGGGGAAACACATGTGAAAAGTAAACTTGAATGGTATTTGCTTATCATTTGGTCACTTGGTGAAACTATGGCTATCTTGAGTGCCTCCTAGAGGACAAGCTTCCCCCCAAGCAGGCATCTCTCCATGAGACACAACGTCATCAAACAACTCCCATATCGGAGAAAAGTTGCAGATAAACACCTTCTCTGTGGACGACCCTCCACTCGCTAGTCAAATAGACTCACCCAACACCCCGCCATACTTCACAGTTCTCCAACTGAGGAGAGAGAAACTCTCTCTTTTTTCCCCGCTGGGAATCATCATCATTCACTCAGTCACTCGCTCCCCTGCGACGAACTATTCAACTGCCACCGGAATTAACTCAACTGGACAAAGCCACATCAGCAAGTTTCTCAGTGGACGAAAGTTATCAGTGAACTTTTCGGGAAAGAATTCATTTATCCAGAAGGACTTTAGTAAATGCAATTACCCGGTAGATAACTACTAGGCCAGTTAGAACTGAAACGAAATGACCTATATGTAGGGATTTTCAGTGATAATATATATATATTATATTATATATATATATATATATATATATATATATATATATATATATATATATATATATATATATATATATATATATATATATATATATATATGTATATATATATATATATATATATATATATATATATATATATATATATATTGCTCGCTGTTTTCTGAGTTAGCCAGATATCACCAGGAAGTTTGACTCGACAAAGACAAGGTTTGCAAATATTCCAAGCACAAATAAAGACGGTAAGAGATTCAAGAGAAGCTAAGAGGATTGCGGCCTGGAACGCTCTATCCCTGATGACTGATGGGACATGTGATTGAATCACATGTTTACCAAATGGCGTCCTAGCTTCGTCTCTTCGATGTATATCAATTGACTTATATTTCTCTCTTGTGTCTCCCCTGATGACGTGATTATTACACGAAAGTGCGCTTGGGAACTTATCGTGTTTCATTTTCCCCGTGGACTCTTAGGAATATATATATATATATATATATATATATATATATATATATATATATATATATATATATATATATATATATATATATATAGCTTACGAGAGAGAGAGAGAGAGAGAGAGAGAGAGAGAGAGAGAGAGAGAGAGAGAGAGAGAGAGAGAGAGAGAGAGAGAGAGCTTGTTTCGTTCTGCAGTTCATAGAAATCTAAAATATAAATCATTTTAGCGTCGGTCAGTACGCGTTCTGTAATTACCTGAGCCACACACTTGTGAATGGGGAATCGAACCATTGGATTCAGCCCGACAACTAATTATCCAGCGAACAGAACAGATGTAATGAGCCACGCTGACATGAATGGCGGGTTAAGTGCACCTACCTCCATGACACTACAATGGATGCGTCTGCTATCCTCATTAATTAAGTCAATTTTTTTGAAAAAAAATTTGAGCATTTCATGCAGATGTAAACTTACATAATGAGTCCAGGCACTTAATTCACACACGACCCAGTCTGTTGCCAAAGTCTACAGAAATTTGTTATTGTTATTATTATTATTATTATTATTATTATTATTATTATTATTATCATTATTATCATCATTATTACTATTATTATTATCATTATTATTATCATTATCATTATTTGGATTTATTTCAACAGAGTTTTAAATACATTTATGGATCTCGATCAAGGTCAAACCGTTACCCATTTGATAGACAGCTTCATTAAAATGTTATATTTGATAGATTTTCAAAAATATGATAATCAAACATTTACACCTTCATATTTTCTATGTCTAGTACTATTTCTAGTTTTAGTGAGCATTCAGCATTCAATAATCATCGAATCCAAAATAGCTAAATTTTCTTATGATGATGATAATCCTGTTAGATATAATTGATTTACTCAAAGACTACCTTGCTGTGAGGCACTGGTAACGCATCATGTGACTATAACAGGTACCACAAGTGATCATACCATGATAATGTAGGTTGATCAGACTATATTTAGTTATAACCAGTAATCAAAACGAGGCTGAGTGGTTGGTGGGTAGTTTGGGCTTCAGGCCTATCAACTGCCAGGGTCATTCAGTTCGTCAACGTAAGTTACGTCCACCAAACCGAGAAATCTAGAAACACCTTCTTCATGTGTTGATGATTATGCTAACAGCACATCCACTCTCATTATGCATGTGCCCCATAATGATGATGATGATGACACTACGGGGAAAAAAAAAAATCTTAAAAATAAGGTAATTGTCAACATCTTGCAAATAGTTTTCACGATAGAATTTTCCTTTGAGTTCTCGTGTGTGTGTGTGTGTGTGTGAGGGACGATGGAGGGAGGCGGGAACATACGCGTGGTTCACGTGATTACCGCTTTACGGAGATATAGATAACTAGATTGATGAATATCTTTATCTCTTATCTTATCGTTCAGTGTAGTGAAGTGACCCATTCCCCGAACGGTGAAGTGATTCATTCAATGAAAGAAAAATAATAGTATACATCAAAAAGTTATATAACGTTTAACAAGCAATTAAGGTCTCAAAGGCTATATGATTTGAAAGGGATTATGGAGTTTATAGATTCTCCATCTGAATTCAGGCCTTTACAAAATCCTGATGAAAACAGTGATATTCTTACACGTCTACATACAAGTTATCGAAGTGCAGACACGTAGGCCTTCCCAGTGATGACCGTGGTCTGCGTGTTCTCCTCCTGAACAGATGCCTCTCTCATCTTGACCACATCCCTGAAATTCTTATAAGTGTTTACAGGTTCGTATCACATCTCTTGGTCAATCTTTCCCCTCTAGTAATATCAGGCCAGCCAGGATGTCTCCCTGCTCAACACCCGCCTCCCTCCTCTGACAGTCCTTGGCATCACGTTTCAAAGGTGTTGATTCAAGTTCCACTTACTCTCATTCGCAGTTACCGATTTTTTTTGCAATTAGTCTTCCGATGCTAAAGAGAGAGAGAGAGAGAGAGAGAGAGAGAGAGAGAGAGAGAGAGAGAGAGAGAGAGAGAGAGAGAGAGAGAGACAGAGAGAGAGAGAGACAAACAGATAGACAGACAGACAGACAGACAGACAGACAGACAGACAGACAGACAATCAGACAGACAGATAGACAGACAGACCGAGTAACATAGACATACAGACCACACAGACCCAAAGTCCAAGCGAGGTGGTCTGGCCTAAACATTACTAATAATGTACAAAGATGCGATCCCTTAAAACCAGAATCAGAGAAGATTAACAAAGCAAAGTCTCTCTCTCCCCTCCCTCCACTCCCTCCCTCCACTCCCTCCCTCCCTCCACTCCCTCCCTCCCTCCACTCCCTCAACTCCCTCCGGCAACAACACGCCGGACGGGAAACGGATTAAAAAAATATTCCTTCCAGGATTAGAATGCCTGAAGGAAATTTCTATAGGAAACTCGTAAGGTAGAAGGAAAAAGAATATGTTAAACACCCCATTACCAATGACATCCATTCCTTTATTTCGTTGTTTTAAAGACGATAGTAAGGATAAACTTGAGCTCCAGCCTCTCGACTTACCATACCTATATCATCCCTGATGTTCAAGAAGGATACAGTAATTCTTACATACTCTCTCAAAGCAGATGACGTGGGCTAATGGTATGTTACCACAACCTGGCCAGGGAGAGATCGGTGGTTGAGAAGGATGACTTCTATAATCATGTTGTATATGACTGTGTTGCTCCAGAGAGGCTATGATTAAATCTCTAGTAATCATCGACTCCAGAAGTTTACATACGATTGATGTGAGGCTAATTGGACGGTCATTACCAGGTAATACGCGGCTTCGCTTTTTGTACATGGGAGTGACGTCTGCTAGTCTCCAGTCCTGCGGGGCTATTCCATCCTAGAGAGAGTTACTAAAACTATGGGTTTACGGTCAGACAATTTCGTGTTTAACGTTTTTAATCACTCGTGGATAGAGACGATCAGGACCTGGGTTATTATTAATCTTCAGCTAATCTGTGTATGTGTCAGTACTTCTCTAACTGTGTGGGAAAGTTCTGGTATCGTGTGAGCGCTCGCTATTCACCACCGTCTCAAAATCTATGTCGCTGCTTTTAGTGTAAAAACAGACAATAATGAGGTGTTCAGGGTTGTTGTTATGCATTCATCATCCACAATGGCTTCCCCGTCCTCGTATATTAAGGGTCCTGTCCCACTCCTTATATGTTTCTTGCTATTCATATATCTAGAGGATCTTTTAGGATCTCTGTTACTATCTCTTGCAACATTCACTTCGTGCTCTCTCTCTCTCTCTCTCTCTCTCTCTCTCTCTCTCTCTCTCTCTCTCTCTCTCTCTCTCTCTCTCTCTCTCTCTCTCTCTCTCTCTCTCTCTCTCTCTCTCTCTAGGTATATATATATATATATATATATATATATATATATATATATATATATATATATATATATATATATATATATATATATATATATATATATATATATATATATAAGTCTCTCTCTATGTCTCTCGTAATTGTGTTATATTGCGTTGCCATACTGGGCTCATTTTCTGATGTGTTAAGTTTGTGGAGTCTATCTCTGCGTCGTATGGCTCTTGCGATATCTGGGGAGCATCATACAAGGTGGGTGTTGGCTTTATTGTTTCTCTCGTGCATGGGAATGAATGTGTGTGTTGTTGTTGGCGCATAAACTGACTCTCAAAACTGGCCCATTATTCTTCTGGGTATGAGCCAACAAGGATGAGACTCTTTAATGCGTCGAGCAACCCAATAAAATCCGCCTTTTTAAAGTTAATGGTAATAGTACTGGTTTCAGGGGGGGTGTCGGTTTTGATGATTTACGTCGAAGTTAACGATGTTATGGTCTCTCGTACCCAAACGTTGCCCAGCACGGGTTAATACCAGTAACTATGACCCCCTCAGATGCAAGAACTAAATCCAGTATATGACCTCCCCTCGCCTGCTCGATGACGGGTTCGTTAGAGACAATCGTCTTCAACAAAGTTGCTAAGTTTAGCAGAGTCCCTCTCAACCCACAACTGAGAGAGTTTGTCAGTTTTGTCCCCAGGAAGACGAAAATCCCCCAGAACGATCGAGTCTTCATATCCTGTATTCTATATATAGTCATCGATCTTGTCACATTTGTCGCCATGACAACCCACAACTGTCCCAGCTTCAGAGAACTCTCACACACCCTCTCTGACACAGGGTGCGTCACACTCCCTCACACGCGTCACACTCCCTCACACTGGTGCACCTTTCCGTCCAGTATGTCAACCTCTTACACCCATATATACTCCTCTAAACACTTTTCTCAGACATTGCTACGCCGTATCCTACACTCCTGCCTCCCAAACGCATGTTTACCAAATGGCGTCCTAGCTATGTCTCTTCGTTGTATATCAACTGACTGTTATATTTCTCTCTTGTGTCTCCCCTGATGATGTGATTATTACGCGAAAGTGCACTTGGAAACTTATCGTGTAGAAACCAGAAGTGTAATTCTTCAGAGGTAAACAGAAACACAACATGACACAACACAACGCAACACAGCACAATACAATACAAACAACACAACGGAACACAATGCAATACAACAGAACACAATCCAGTACAATACAACACAATACAAAACCATAGAACACAACACAACATTTCGTGACTCTTGTCACATTCTCAAGTGTAAGGACAGCACAGTGTGGTCTAGGAATATGTAAAAAAATCAAAGACCCAAGAATATGATAATTTTTCCTTCAATCTTTGATTTACCAGTACCAGTAGTAGTAGTAGTAGTAGTAGTAATGGAAGTAGCAGTAGTAATGGTGTAGTAGTAGTAGTAGTAGTAGTAGTAATAGTAGTAGTAGTAATGGTAGTAGTAGTAGTAGTAGTAATAGTAGTAGTGGTAGTAGTAGCAGTAGAAGTAGTAGTAATGGTAGTGGTAGTAGTAATAGTTGTAGTAGTAGTGGTAGTAGTAGCAGTAGAAGTAGTAGTAATGGTAGTGGTAGTAGTAATAGTTGTAGTAGTAGTGGTAGTAGTAGTAGTAGTAGTAGTAGTAGTAGCAGTAGTAGTAGTATCATTATCATTAAAGATATCACAACCTGAAGATGTAAAGTGACAAAAACAACACAAGGAGGTTATTACAACAGTACTTGTACACACGGTAGAGCAACAGAGGCCCCTCTAGTCCTGGTCATGCGCTTGAGCGGGCCCAAGTCAAGCCCACACCGCCAGGCTGACAAAGATGACACAGATGTGAGGTGATGACACGACTGTGGCCAGAACGTTGTTGTACATGTCTCGCAAGGCCCCGTGTGGCGACGCCCTTCCTCACACAGCCTCAGTCTGGCACAGGAGGGAGAGAGAGAGAGAGAGAGAGAGAGAGAGAGAGAGAGAGAGAGAGAGAGAGAGAGAGAGAGAGAGAGGAATTTGAACACGTCCCTGTCGATCAGTGTCCTGAGAGGGTGCGCTCTCTCTCTCTCTCTCTCTCTCTCTCTCTCTCTCTCTCTCTCTCTCTCTCTCTCTCTCTCTCTCTCTCTCAGGTGAGCGGAGGAATATTGACACCTGTCCGTCCGTGTCAGTGAGTGAGATGACATCAGAGGCGATTATCATCGACAGGTGATGGATGGGGGGGGGGGGGGGGGGTAGAGACATATAGGACAGGTAGTGGGGACGATTCACGACAGGTAGTGGGGACGATGCAGGACAGGTAGTGGGGACGATGCAGGACAGGTAGTGGGGAAGACGCGTAGGACAGGTAGTAGGGAACACGTAGGACAGATAGAGACAGAGTGCAGACCCAGACAGGGGCAGGGCAGGGCAGTAACAGAAAATCAAACACAGAAAGACGCTAACTGAACTGAGATACAGACAGACAGGCAGATGGAGAGAACAAGAACGGGGGACAATATGTGTATACATCTTTTCTAGTGCGCATGCGCGTTTGTGTCATCATGTATTTGCAATCATTGATAGTGTAAGGGAAGAGAGTTCTACACTCATAGAGACCCCACGTCCAAAACATCCTCTACTGTCGTACAACTTCTTAAATCTATTTATGTTTGGCCACACGAGCCACCTCCTCCAGTCACTCCATTCCATTCGTTCACCACACTTATAAAAGCATTTCTTCCACCGTAAGTGATAATCGTATCAGACAAGTTTCCGCCTCAGGGAAAGCCTGAGTTCTCACCTGAAGCTTTTGAGAGATCTTGAATGAGTGTGCTGGAGGAATGTACTTTGATGTACATACTGCGTACACATCAGTGGCTCCTCGTATCGTCAGTTGTGTAAACATTTATCTTATGTCTTAGATATTCACATTTTCTTCTTACGTGTAACTTATGTTTGAATTTGTTCAACTGTTTCAGTGATGTGGAAAATCAATTTCACTCATAGCGAAATAGATAGAACTCTTATCCTTATAAGAAAAACACATTACCAGTCACTCATATCTTCAAGGATGTTTGCTGTTGTGTTTTTTGAGGACAGTTCACAGCATAAAAACGTAGAGGTGACATGTAGGGAGTACGACAGGTCACAAACGGTTGTGATCGGGTCACAAGGAAGGTAGGTTATGGTGCCTGATGTTTGACCAGGTCATGATGACCCTGGGAACCCAAGCGAGAGACCACAAAAGTTATATAGCCTCTCTACGTTTGGTTGGGATGTGTGTTACATCCTGCAATGTCTCCTTAAGTCATACTAAACTTGCTAGATACAGCACAGTGTATGACTGGCGGTGTCCTGCTTGCCGATTTCGAGGACGTTGTCGCCTGTATCTGGTGTTCCCTGAGCCAAGATGTGGATTGTTCCTGTGTACCGTCGACCAGCACAGTCAGGCAAACTGCAACACACAGTCGTGTGTTGATGTCTATGTATTTTGCAGAGGACCTCATTGGCAGACCACCAGTTGATCCTGCAGAGGTACAACGACCTCTCCCTTCATCACCCCCTAACAGACCACTGGTTGGCCCTCGCGTAGAACTAGGCCTCCCCTTTCATCACCTAAATAGGCCAGTGGCTGACCACTGGGGAGTACCAGGTTCACCTAAACGAGCCACCGGTTGGCTGAGATGGGTCGGTGGTGTTGACACAGGGGAGGTTGTGTGTTGACACGGGTTGATCACACACGCTCCCAGCCACACGGTCGACTCACGTGGTTCCTCCTGCTATTGACAGTAGTTAACGGGAACGTTTGCCTTGTCTTATCATAGCAGTCAGACTCGTCTCCCCCCATAACCTGTGCTTCAACTGAGCAGTGACCATATAACGCAAGGTTTCCCCCAGTTACATTTGCTCTTGTCCAACAGACCGGCGTGTTACTCCTGCACAACACAACTAGAGTCATAAAGACAGCTCGTATGTTCTCGTGGTCCACTGCAGATAGCATTTCAGTGTCCAGGTGGAGGGGAGGATGGACGAGGACCTCCCCTCATCAGACATTCGGAAAGCAAACTAAGGTTTTTGTTGACAGGGCTGACGTATGGGGAGGCAGAAGACATAGTATTTTGGCCGAATTGGAAACGCGATTGTGGTCGGGTCGTCTTGGGAGGGGGTCATGGTGCTCAGGGCCGCTTAATGTTTAGCGGGTGGTCATGTCATCGAACTTCTGTGATGGTGAGGACTGAGGCAAAGGTGTGCGGAAACACGAGTAGGAGGAACACGGCGCTTTACTGGAAATGTACAGAGGTAGCTTAGAGGCAAGACGCTCCGGGTGGTGCAGGATTAGGTAAGAAAGAGAGGTAACATGATGTAGTCAGGGTTCCCGCGGCACTGGTGTAGGGTGCAGGAGCTTGAGGCAGGTTCTGCTGCTGCAGGAGAGTCGTCGAGTGGGAGTCGTTGTGTAGCGTCAGTACGCAGGGGATGTAGGGCAGGTGTCCCGTGGGAGAGAGTTGCACGGATGCCGGGGTCTCGAGGTGCTCCTGCAGGAGGAAAGAGAGGGAGATGCTGCCGAAGTTTTAGCGCTCTGTGCTTCAGGAGGTGTGGCCGAAGGTTCCATAGGTCAAGCTGCTTCTAGAGAGAGACACACAGACACTGGAGACGTCCTGGTGGAGTCCTGCCGAAGGTGTGGTGGTGTCGCGGGTACTGAAGAAGAGGCATCAGAGGATGAATACCTGCAGGAGAGCCGATGGACCATAACTCACAAACGCGCCTGCGTGTGCAAGAGCTGGTGGGCCTGACTGCCTCACCTACACAGGTGGCTGCTGCCGGGGGTATTCACGTGTGGCGGAGAGTGACGGCAGTCCAGGTATAAATGACAATGACCACCTGGAGGTAAGGAAGGGCGATGATTCCTGGAAGTCCAGAGACTTTATAACACCTGTAGCGAAGATCATAATACTCTACCTGCTGGAATCCCTGACCTCTGACCTCTGAAAGGTCACATAAGGTCACAAGAGGTCACAAGAGATTAATGTCGGTTGCCTGATTGACATAATTGTATTATGTGAGGTTGTCATGCATCCGCCATAACGGGCCGCTGTCAGGGAGCATATTATGAACATGTGTGTGTGTGTGTGTGTGTGATCGTCGAAGGACGACAGTTCATGATTTACCCCTCCAGCAGCCAGTCAGGCCTCATGCCATCACTCTGCAAACATCAAAAGAAAAAAAAATATCCTGTGTCCTTGTTCACTCAAAATCTATGAATGATTTCAAAACTTCATTCACAACTCGACACACATATATAGAGGAGAGGTGGGGGGGTGGGGGGAAATACTTATCAATACGATAAATAAGAAAAGAAAAGAATCAATCCATTTCTCTCACCATGATGGGTATCATGATCTACAACATACGAAGATGAAAAGGAAAAATGTGATGTTTTGTTCTCTCGCATTGTTCCCATCACCTGCAGGGGGGAGGACCCTAGGGTAGGTGCACACAGCTAAGGCCAGCACAGGTCATGCCCACGTACAGAAGCATGTATCATTAAAGGTTTTGTGAACGAATGAATAAGATGCATGAAACAAAAACAGTAGAAAATTATGGTTGAACACGTGTGTGTATATCTTTTCTGTAAACGTAGAGAAGACTACAGAGATTGATCAGCTAATATATATATATATATATATATATATATATATATATATATATATATATAGAGTTGTTAGAAGCAGTGAAAAGTTTTTATCGAGGATGTAAGGCATGTGTACGTGTAGGAAGAGAGGAAAGTGATTGGTTCTCAGTGAATGTAGGTTTGCGGCAGGGGTGTGTGATGTCTCCATGGTTGTTTAATTTGTTTATGGATGGGGTTGTTAGGGAGGTAAATGCAAGAGTCCTGGAAAGAGGGGCAAGTATGAAGTCTGTTGGGGATGAGAGAGCTTGGGAAGTGAGTCAGTTGTTGTTCGCTGATGATACAGCGCTGGTGGCGGATTCAGGTGAGAAACTGCAGAAGCTGGTGACGGAGTTTGGTAAAGTGTGTGGAAGAAGAAAGTTAAGAGTAAATGTGAATAAGAGCAAGGTTATTAGGTACAGTAGGGTTGAGGGTCAAGTCAATTGGGAGGTGAGTTTGAATGGTGAAAAACTGGAGGAAGTGAAGTGTTTTAGATATCTGGGAGTGGATCTGTCAGCGGATGGAACCATGGAAGCGGAAGTGGATCATAGGGTGGGGGAGGGGGCGAAAATTTTGGGAGCCTTGAAAAATGTGTGGAAGTCGAGAACATTATCCCGGAAAGCAAAAATGGGTATGTTTGAAGGATTAGTAGTTCCAACAATGTTGTATGGTTGCGAGGCGTGGGCTATGGATAGAGTTGTGCGCAGGAGGATGGATGTGCTGGAAATGAGATGTTTGAGGATAATGTGTGGTGTGAGGTGGTTTGATCGAGTAAGTAACGTAAGGGTAAGAGAGATGTGTGGAAATAAAAAGAGCGTGGTTGAGAGAGCAGAAGAGGGTGTTTTAAAATGGTTTGGGCACATGGAGAGAATGAGTGAGGAAAGATTGACCAAGAGGATATATGTGTCGGAGGTGGAGGGAACGAGGAGAAGAGGGAGACCAAATTGGAGGTGGAAAGATGGAGTGAAAAAGATTTTGTGTGATCGGGGCCTGAACATGCAGGAGGGTGAAAGGAGGGCAAGGAATAGAGTGAATTGGAGCGATGTGGTATACAGGGGTTGACGTGCTGTCAGTGGATTGAATCAAGGCATGTGAAGCGTCCGGGGTAAACCATGGAAAGCTGTGTAGGTATGTATATTTGTGTGTGTGGACGTGTGTATGTACATGTGTATGGGGGGGTTGGGCCATTTCTTTCGTCTGTTTCCTTGCGCTACCTCGCAAACGCGGGAGACAGCGACAAAGTATAAAAAAAAAAAAAAAAAAAAAAAAAAAAAATATATATATATATATATATATATATATATATATATATATTATATATATATATATATATATATATATATATATATATATATATATATATATATATATATATATATTCTTTCACATTTAAATCATCATTGCTCTGCTTAGATTCTGTCTTCTTGTTCACCCACAGAGGAGCGAGGTAAGGACGCTGGTGTATGCAGATGATGCAGACAGTGAGTTGGCAAGTCAGAGGGAGGAAGTGCTTCCTTGAATCACGCCTCCCGTTCTCTGTGGTAAGTTCTTGTCTCCCGTCTTAGTATGAAATTAATCAACCGTAGATGCTGTATATCTTCAGTCCTCGTCTATCCCCATCAGTGGACGTTTAAGAAAAAAGGAAAAAAAAAAGGTTAATTGTTTTTATCACTGTCGTATGTAAGAATAAACGTCGGGAGATTAGAGCAACCAGTAGTTGGCTGGTTGTCTGAAATGAGTTACCGGGATGTGTACATTACGGCTTAATAGCTCATAACTTAGGAAATATAACGACTCCATCAGCGCACGACGGTGGAAGAAGAGCTGGGGCGGGGAAGAGAGAGATAGCCTAGGGAAAATGCTTACAGCCTGGGAAATTAATGTACCGCCTGGGAAATTAATGAAGGGGGGAGAGAGGAGGAACTACTGAGCGTGTCATAAAGGCTGACGAGGGAGTGGTTTTCGTCAGCGTTGATATATCATCATAACGTGATATATGG
Source organism: Panulirus ornatus (assembly GCF_036320965.1). NCBI lineage: Eukaryota > Metazoa > Arthropoda > Malacostraca > Decapoda > Palinuridae > Panulirus > Panulirus ornatus. Next base: position 2,490,834 of record NC_092227.1, read on the forward strand.
ATCGACTGTACAGAGCTTGATGACCGGGTGGATCTAGGTAGCTGGGGGTAGGTGGGGGATGATGGCTGGCTGGTTGGCTGGCGCCTCGTGAGTTGGGTATGGGATGAAGGATGTGGATATCGTGAGGCCATGGGGGGTTGGTGGGGGTTACTAGAGAAAGGTACAGTATTGGCCAACCGATAACCAATATGGTGAGATATGTCTGGTTACGGTGGTATTGGCAAGTGAAGATGATTGGTGTGAGGGAAATGGTGATCGAGGGAATATACATGGGTGACATGTGTAGGTGAAGGTAATACGTAGGTGGGAGGAGAGTGTGGTGGGTGGTGTAGGGGCTCAGGGTGCTGTGTGAGAGACTGGAGGAGGAGGACTCCTTCACCACATGTAGTGGCCACATAGGATAGATTCAATGTATTCTACTTCACGAAGAGCTTCAACAACACCTCGACTACAACCATAACCAAACAAGTGGCGTGAGTTCGTGCCAGTATCCAGGCAGAACTGACCTCAGTGTAACGTCTCAAAATGCGAGAAGTCCAGCATGTCTCTGACCTCAGCCATCTCTATCTCGCGTCCGGCACTGCCATCTCGCGTGGACCTTAGTTTAATGTTGCTTGAGGTCACTTGCCCTAAGTACATCCCTTAACCATCTCTTAGAATAAGTTGCGTAACAAATGACTGTATCGTGCTACGTCATTCTCTCGGTCTTGTGTTGAAAAGAGAGCAAGAAAGTTATCTTTGTTCATATCTGGGCAGAGTAGTCATCACTATACTCACATTTTTACGTTATATTCTTTCTGAAAGACGTGGGGACACGAGAGGAGAGCTAGGGTTCAGGGCCAAGTGGTCAGCGGGAGAGTTGACCTCTTTGTGTATGCCAGAAATGATTCATCCTTTGACCACTGTGGTACATGAGGTCATCGGTGCGACCCTTGACCACTGTGGTGCGACCCTTGACCACTGTGGTACATGAGGTCATCAGTACGACCATTGACCACTGTGGTACATGAGGTCATCAGTACGACCCTTGAGTATGATGGCCTGGACTTCAGTCTAACCATTAAAAGCCAACGTCAAAGGTGAGGTTGTCTTACCCAAGAGTCTTATTGAGCGCTCAGTGATATTACTGGCGTGCCGAAGGGGGCGTCCCATCTCTCTCTCTCTCTCTCTCTCTCTCTCTCTCTCTCTCTCTCTCTCTCTCTCTCTCTCTCTCTCTCTCTCTCTCTCTCTCTCTCTCTCTCTCTCTCTCTCTCTCTCTCAACTTCCTGTCCGTCTGGCTGCTTATCGTCCCACCCCAGTGTTCCCTCTCCATGCCATTAGCAATAAACCCGTCAGCAGGTCCACCTGCCTCCCAGGATTTAGGCTCTGGTCCAGACCAAACGCTTGACCACTACCACACACCACCACCACACACCACCACCACCACACACCACCACCACACACCACCACCACCACACACCACCACCACCACACACCATCACCACCACACACCATCACCACCACACACCATCACCACCACACCACCACCACCACCACACACCACCACCACCACACACCATCACCACACCACACCACCACCACACACATCACCACCACCACCACACACCATCACCACCACACCATCACCACCACACACCACACACCACCACCACCACCACACCACACCACCACACACCACACACCACACCACCACCACCACCACACACCACCACCACCACACACCACCACCACCCACCACCACCACACCACCACCACCACACACCATCACCACCACACACCACCACCACACACCACCACCACACACCACCACCACCACACACCACCACCACCACACACCATCACCACCACACACCATCACCACCACACACATCACCACCACACCATCACCACCACACACCACCACCACCACACACCACCACCACCACACACCATCACCACCACACACCATCACCACCACACACCATCACCACCACACACACACCACACACACACCACACACCATCACCACCACACACACCACACCACCCACACACCATCACCACCACACCCATCACACCACACACCATCACCACCACACACCATCACCACCACACACCATCACCACCACACACCATCACCACCACACACCATCACCACCACACACCATCACCACCACACACCAACACCACCACACACCATCACCACCACACACCACCACCACACACCATCACCACCACACACCACCACCACCACACACCATCACCACCACACACCACCACCACACACCACCACCACCACACACCATCACCACCACACACCATCACCACCACACACCATCCACCACACACCACCACCACACCACACACCACCACCACACACCATCACCACCACACACCACACCACCACACACACCACCACCACCACACACCATCACCACCACACACCATCACCACCACACACCATCACCACCACACACCACCACCACACCACACCCCACCACCACACACCACCACCACCACACACCATCACCACCACACACCATCACCACCACACACCACCACCACACACCATCACCACCACACACCATCACCACCACACACCATCACCACCACACACCATCACCACCACACACCACCACCACACCACACACCATCACCACCACACACCATCACCACCACACACCATCACCACCACACACCACCACCACACACCACCACCACACCACACACCATCACCACCACACACCATCACCACCACACACCATCACCACACCACACACCACCACACACCATCACCACCACACACCATCACCACCACACACCACCACCACACCACACACCATCACCACCACACACCATCACCACACCACCACCACCACCACCACCACACCACCACACACCATCACCACACACCATCACCACACCACCACCACCACCACCACCACACCACCACACACCATCACCACACACCATCACCACCACACACCATCACCACCACACACCATCACCACCACACCCCACCACCACACACCATCACCACCACACACCATCACCACCACACACCATCACCACCACACACCATCACCACCACACACCATCACCACACACCATCACCACCACACACCATCACCACCACACACCATCACCACCACACACCATCACCACACACCATCACCACCACACACCACCACCACACCACACACCACCACACACCCCACCACCACACACCATCACCACCACACACCATCACCACCACACACCATCACCACACACCATCACCACCACACACCACCACCACACACCATCACCACACACCATCACCACCACACACCACCACCACACACCATCACCACCACACACCACCACCACACACCATCACCACCACACACCATCACCACCACACACCACCACCACACCACACACCACCACCACACACCATCACCACCACACACCACCACCACACACCATCACCACCACACCCCACCACCACACACCATCACCACCACACACCACCACCACACACCATCACCACCACACACCATCACCACCACACACCACCACCACACCACACACCACCACCACACACCATCACCACCACACACCACCACCACACACCATCACCACCACACACCACCACCACCACACACCACCACCACACCACACACCACCACCACACACCATCACCACCACACACCACCACCACACACCATCACCACCACACACCATCACCACCACACACCACCACCACACCACACACCACCACCACACCACACACCACCATCACCACACACCACCACCACCACACACCATCACCACCACACACCATCACCACCACACACCATCACCACCACACACCATCACCACCACACACCATCACCACCACACACCATCACCACCACACACCATCACCACCACACACCACCACCACACCACACACCACCATCACCACACACCATCACCACCACACACCACCACCACCACACACCATCACCACCACACCCCACCACCACACACCACCACCACCACACACCATCACCACCACACACCACCACCACACACCACCACCACCACACACCACCACCACACACCACCACACACCACCACCACCACACACCACCACCACACACCACCACCACCACACACCACCACCACACACCACCACCACACCACCAACAACACATACTCTTAAAGAAAACAACTTCAACAAATTTCGCGAAAGCAAAAGATTTTCCAATCGCCTTGACTCGCCAAGTCCAATGAGCCTATCCTAACTTTTCGGATCCGTCTGATCAATGAATGCATTTAGGGGACACAGGCAGCCTGACTCACGTCGTTAGATAACTGGATTCTCTCTCACGAGAGGCATTTGTCTGAACACTGTTCTACCTCGGGGAATATTGGTGACACTGGAAGCATTGGAGGTCCGACTTCATTCATTCGCTGGCAACGCTGCAACAACAGAAAAATGAAATTATGAATATCATCCTGAATGATGACTAAATGAATGAATGAATGGGCTGTAGAAAGTTATGACTTTTGGGAGGGATTTATTCAGAGGGTTCCAGGAGGTGAAGAGATCAAGAGAGGCTTAGAGGTTGTAGAAGAAAAAAGAAGATTGTTTAATATTTATTGACGTAAACCTTGGAGACAGAGATAAGATGTCTCAAAAGTATTCCTCCTAGGAACAGAAAACGATATAAGACGCGAAACTTCGTTTTGCTTATTGACGTCTATGTGGGAATGAGGAACAGTTTCCACAGCCTCACTCACATGATTCCACGGCTTCATTCACATGATTCCACAGCTTCATTCACATGATCCCACAGCTTCATTCACATGATTCCACAGCTTCATTCACATGATTCCACAGCTTCATTCACATGATTCCACGGCTTCATTCACATGATTCCACAGCTTCATTCACATGATTCCACGGCTTCATTCACATGATCCCACAGCTTCATTCACATGATTCCACAGCCTCATTCACAAGATTCCACAGCTTCATTCACATGATCCCACAGCTTCATTCACATGATTCCACAGCTTCATTCACATGATCCCACAGCTTCATTCACATGATTCCACAGCTTCATTCACATGATTCCACAGCTTCATTCACATGATTCCACAGCTTCATTCACATGATTCCACAGCTTCATTCACCTGATTCCACAGCTTCATTCACATGATTCCACAGCTTCATTCACTTGATCCCACAGCTTCATTCACATGATCCCACAGCTTCATTCACATGATCCCACAGCTTCATTCACATGATCCCACAGCTTCATTCACATGATTCCACAGCTTCATTCACATGATTCCACAGCTTCATTCACATGATCCCACAGCTTCATTCACATGATTCCACAGCTTCATTCACATGATTCCACAGCTTCATTCACATGATTCCACAGCTTCATTCACATGATTCCACAGCTTCATTCACATGATTCCACAGCTTCATTCACATGAATAGATGTAAATAGAGTTTAGCCAGCTTCCGGGTGGGGAGGACGTCATTAACCTAGATCTAAATGGCGGAAATACACACTCATGGTTATGTATGGCTACAGGTAGTGGTTATAGAGGCTCTGGAGCTGGGAACATGAATGTCATTGTATTTGCATTTGTACTAACACACACACACACACACACACACACACACACACACACACACACACACACATACACACACACACACTACTATATATATTATCCCTGGGGATAGGGGAGAAAGAATACTTCCCACGTATTCCCTGCGCGTCGTAGAAGGCGACTAAAAGGGAAGGGAGCGGGGGGCTGGAAATCCTCCCCTCTCGTTTTTAGTTTTCCAAAAGAAGGAACAGAGAAGGGAGCCAAGAATGGATGAAGGCAAGCAAGTATGAATATGTGCATTGGTATATATGTGTACGTCTGTATATGTATATGTATGTATATGTGCATATGTTGATATGTATACGTATGTATGTGTGCGTGTATGGGCGTTTATGGATACATACGTATATATGAGTGGATGGGCCATTCTTCGTCTGTTTCCTGGTGCTACCTCGCTTGACGCGGGAAACAGCGATAAGTATAATGATAGATATTCGTAGCTTTGTATAGCCAGCCACCTGGACGTGGCAATAACAAGACCAACATTATTTTGTATGTCTGACATGGAGGACGGGTTTGGCTTGAGGACTCTGTAAATATCGACATCCATTAAATGCAATTTGATGAACATTCTCAAACGCAAAACACTGTTATTTCCTGTACGTTCCATGATCATTTGTTGTCAGTATACTTCGCATCACTTTTAGCCATTGTAATTGGTACCAGAAGCATATTTTATTCATCGAAAATTCTTTTTAACGACATATACGGGGTAACTAAATTCATTTCGAAGCGTCATAGATTCGAAACCTTGTTATTCAGAAGAGTCAGCATACCGGAAAACAAATATATAGTACTAAATAGTCTATAGAAAAACGTTTATTCATAGACAGGGTTAGCTTTGTAATGTTTTGAATTAATGATACTATGTAGTTATTATAAAGCCTCATGATATTCATCCCTTAAAAGCAATATCGCTGCGCTTTCGAAATTTGTGCGATAATAATCCCTTGTAGTCTGTTTTAAAAAGCGTTAATTAGTTCTGTGAAGGGAAGCATCAAATAGCCCACAAAGAAAAGGTTTTATGATATAAATGTCAATCAAAGTGCATATATCCAGATATTGATAACAGGATTACATGGCAGGTAGAGGATAAAGGATAAATCACAGAAAATGCGCTTTGTAATAGATTTCAACTTTGATCCTTGCCAAAGAGATTCCAGTGAGGTAAAAGCTATTGACTCCAATAGATTTCATGACATGTTATTTCGTGTAGCTTTTATAAATCGTTGTGAAAAATTGAAACCTGCTTCATGTTTTATGGTTGTCGAGAACTGGGGACTGATGCAGCTAAACTTTCATTTCTTCCGTTCCGTGATTCTATTTGCAGTGTATTCTTGTAGATGTGGCATGTATAGACGCTTATTGAGGCATGAAGGTATAGTTATTATACATTGTTCTTGGTGGTTAAAAAAAAGTAATTTCTGAAAGGACACTATGCTACCGACCTCAGACCAGTCATGAAGATGATTCATAAGCTAAATGGATTGGGTAACCATACTTTTAAAAGCTAAATCGACTGTGCAACCATAGTCTCCTTAGCTAAATGGGGTGTATAAACATGCTTTTTAAAGCTAAATGAAGTGTGTTAAATATATCTTTTTTCATAAAGTGAATGGAGTAAGTTGGTCAGCGTATCAGTGCTGTTGTCATTTACAAAACAGTAAATACTCTTTTCAATTTAGTATGGAAGGAAGGATAAAGGCCTGGGGTGATATTATTGACCATCGAGCCATAACCTGGGACGCTGGACCTTCAGATTATAGGTTCATTAGTGTCGTCTTGAAGACCAGTTGAATGCGGATCAGATCCTAGTATTGACAAGGTGTCGAAACACTGCTATATGGACGCCTGTGGTCCTTTGAGGAAATGTGTGGTATGTACTGGTGTCTTGTACCAGTCCCACCAGTGCACTAAAGGTCAGCTGATGTGATCTGGGGTGTACTAGGACTATGCTGGTGGTGGGGCCATTACTACTGGAACTAGTGACCTGTGTGGGGTCACAGCACACGACTGTGTGGTCACAGCTGGACACCAGTGGTGCAAAGTGGTGTAGGATGATAAGCCAAGTGAAGTGGTGAATTATGATTCATACTATTTCTAATAATTTAAGACATTTCCCCGACGGGTATATGATTACCAGTAGTGGTTGTAGATTATCAGTAGTGGTCGGCGATAATCAGTAGTGGTTTAAGATCCTCAATAATGGTTGTAGATTATCAGTAGAAGTCTTATGATATTAACAGGGGTTCTAGATTGTCAGTTGTGGCTCTAGATTATCGGTAATCGTTTTAGATTTTTAGCAATGGTTGTACATTATCAGTTGTGGTTCTAGATTATAAGTAAAGGTTGTTGATTGTCGGTAGTGATTGTAGATTATCGGCAGTGGTTGTAGATTATCAGAAAAAGAAGAGAGAGTGAGAGATTAAGACAACAGTACGTGTCCTTGACCAGCACTCAGGTGTTACCTAGTGAGTGGCATTTCCTGGGATGAGAAGCTTCGGCAACCACAAGGTGTCCCTCTGGCCGACATTAGCAGGACGAGAATAGCAGCCAATTGTACCAATACAAAGGCGACGACGACGACACACACACACACACACACACACACACACACACACACACAGAGGAACCCGAGGAGGAAATTGATGGTAATGAATCGTGTCTCACAAGGTGACGAGGAAGGACGCTCTGTCCAGGTCCAGGGAGCTGGAGATATAGCTATCAATACATCCATCGACTGTCGACTTTCCGGAGGGACTGGCTTTGGCAGCTGAGGAGACTGGTGGGGAATTTTGCTGGAAGGTTTCCGGGTGGAATGGGTCGAGGGACAGGTTCTAGGTATAGAGGTAGTGAGAGTTTACCATATCAGGGAGGAGTACGTTGGGCGCCCTCTGGGAGTGTTGACTGGAGAGGAGTATTTGAAGGGTTGAGGACTCTAGGAAGGGGTATGTTGGAGGGTTCTGTGGAGTGTTGACTGGAGAAACGAGTTTCGAGAGGTGAAGAATTTGGGAGGGATTTGCGAAACGGCTCTTGAGAGAGCGGTGATCAAGAGAACGTTGGTGGTAGCCGGAGGACAAGTAAGAGGACCTCGGAAGCGTTCGCCCACCATCAGCCTCTACAACCAAGGCTGGTCTTGTATGTGTTACACGGACCCTCCGTCCACTCGACGCTGGCTGCCTCACCTTCAGGACACGACGATACAGAGGACCGTCGCGGTTGCTACTGACTGTGTGTGGAGCTGTGTGTCTCCCAGGTCACACTAGTGTCTCAAAAGCTTTTACGCTCGTTCATTCCACCATCAGAGGGACATTATTACCACACGACCTGGATCCTGTGTGTCAGGTAGAGCGGCCGTGCTAGCGATCACTGATGCTCCACAAAAAAGAAGCAGTGGAGAAGTCTGCCTGTTGAACGGACCGTCCGTACGAGAAGGCAATAACTGAACCTCACACACAACGCATCAGATATGCAAAAGCTTTTCTGCACCGCTGACGCCATTTGCGGCCTGGCTGCCCCATTTCTGGCTGCCCCCCCCCCCCCCCCCCCCCCGAGGATTTTCCCAAATGCAAATCAGGTGCTCCAATAACCATTTACAGCTTGCCAACCTTCGGCAGCCCACGGTGTCTGGCCCTGACCTCCCGCCGCCACCATCGCCTCGTCACAATCATCTCTCGGACGTTCTCCTGGGGGAACGAACGGTCCGAGCCGTTCTCTCTGAGTCTCGCTCCTGATCTTGACCTCACACTCCAGCCAACCTCTGGAGTTGATCTTCAAGTTATTACTGTTTACACTCGACTGCTTCAAAGGACACCCACCGCTCCGTGAGTCGAGGATAATGACTGGGTGTGGGTGTGTATAAACAGTCGCTACGTCCAAACCTGGTGTATATATGTATATATTTCCTTAGGTGATTATGCCTCGATGTTGATAGTATGAGTGGGTCCAGGCAGATGATAAGGGATCAAAGGTCAAATATATTCAATTAATCAACCGACGTAGGATCAAGAGAAGCAAGCTAGGCTAAGAATTCTGGTTTCCGCCATTACTCTCTCTCTCTCTCTCTCTCTCTCTCTCTCTCTCTCTCTCTCTCTCTCTCTCTCTCTCTCTCTCTCTCTCTCTCTCTCTCTCTCTCTCTCTCTCTCTCTCAGCGAACTGTTCTCGCGGTGCACGAGTGACATCATCATATATGCCAGCCCACATAGACACGACCAGTGTGTGTGTGTGTGTGTGTGTGTGTGCGGCTCTTCCTCAGCTCTCTGTCCAACCCTCAGTTCATGGGTGATGATTAACCCTTTTTACAGCTTATACGAAATATAACAATAGATGCTGTTATAACCTGTTACGATATTTCCATATTTTTGTTCAGTAACTTTTTTTACATCATTTTTTTTTAAGGATATTGTCCGATGGGATCCGTGGATTGAGGGGAGGAATTATTTCAGAGGGAGCCTGGCTCTCGTGGGGGCCTGGTGGGATAACAAGCCCAACCCCCTACCCTACGCCCACTGCTTAGGCCCCTCACCACCAGAGGGCCGCCCTAGAGCCTAGGGCCCGCACCTCCTGAGTTGTAGGGAGGTTTAATCTCAAACAACAACAATAAGAACGACGGATATTTTCCAGTTTTTGAGTGAATAACATTTAAGGAATTTCCAATATAGGTCTGGCAGTCAGGGGCTCCGGAGGGGGGGTGAAAAAATCTACGAGATTAGGGGACGTATTGGAGGCCACCAGAGAGACAGCCGGGAAATTTGTTCTGTCTGTCCAATGGTGACTCTAAATGAAAGACGATGTGTATGACTGCTAGTTATAATTGCTATTTGTGTGTGACGGACCGAGAGTTTTATACTCGTGTTGCCCTGTTTTCTTAACTTTGTATATATATATACATATATATATATATATATATATATATATATATATATATATATATATATATATATATATATATATATATATATATATATATATATATATATATCTTTACTCCTATTCATGTATGCATACCCACATACCAGCCGAAGCCAGGTATCCTCTGCGTGTGTGTGTGTGTGTGTGTGGTGTGTGTGTGTGTGTGTGTGTGTGTATGTGTGTGTGTGGTGTGTGTGTGTGTGTGTGTGTGTGGTGTGTGTGTGTGTGTGTGTGGTGTGTGTGTGTGTGTGTGTGTGTGTGTGTGTGTGTGTGTGTGTGTGGCACAGGTAGGATCTGTGTGCTTGGGGGGTGCCATCACTATCACAGGGCGGCCCCGTCTGGAGCTGTTGTTGCACATTGTTATAAACTGGTGATGGATGAAGGTGTTGTAGTTATGGTATATAAACACATGATCAGCTAGGGAGAGGATGTGAGGGAATGTGGCCTTTGCTTAGTCCGTTCCTGGCGCTGACGCGAGAAACGGCGAACAAATAAAAAAGAAAGATGGTTGTTTGGTTAAGCGGCCATTGACCTACAAGGAAGGCCATTAAAAAAAGATTGGAAAGTAATTTCAGAATTTTAAGAATACATGGAACTGCAGGACAAAATATACGGCTGTGGGCAGCGTGTGTACGTACAACTCAGAGGTCCACAATGTAAGGCGATGCAATTCACTTTACCCCGCCTGGTGAAGCACCACAGGTCTCATGTTCCTCATATAAGTTGCGGAAACTTCATAGCAACTTTTTCGCTCGTTGAAAAAAAATGGCTTAACTGGCAACACTTTGAGGTGCTCTCGAAAATGGCTCCTGGAAAATTATTCATGAATTCTGTCACCCGAGAAGGCCTTTGCTTTGAGTAAATTTGCCCGACTCGCTGACTACATCATGCTGGAAGAATTTCTTTTCACCCATACTTTCTCTTGGCTCTGTGTTCAAGACATATGATGTAGGCGAAAAGTGTAGTTTTTGGACACTGTTATCAACCTACATATATTGTCTAGTCTGGTTTGTAGATAGTGTAACACACTATCATCAACCTACATATATTGTCTAGTCTGGTTTGTAGATAGGGTAACATGTGAACTCTATCAAGTTCTAATTTGCATTCCTTTCCTCCTGTCCTCTCTCTCTCTCTCTCTCTCTCTCTCTCTCTCTCTCTCTCTCTCTCTCTCTCTCTCTCTCTCTCTCTCTCTCTCTCTCTCCATCATATATTTTCTTTTCAAACGGACTGGATGAAGAATATAGGAACTGCTGTTATTGTTAGAGAGACTCGTCATGTTCAAGCCTAGCTAAGTCCTACGTGTATCTCATGACATGTCTCTCTGGTTATATACGTCTTAATTTTAGCCCTGCGTGTTAGCATATAACGAGGATTTCAGTTTTCGAGACAATCTTTGATTTTTGCAGCACAGGTGCTACTTGTATCCCCAAGCACGACAGTTATCATGAGGCACAGACGACCAATAGCCAGGGGACAACTTGCTTCTGTACGAACAAAGGGTTTGAACGTGGGTAAGACACGGGCTCTTGTTATTGCCAGAACGTTATCGGGTGTGTCATTACCGGCACTGCCCGGGCATATGTGCTCGGGGTGCCATTACTGTCACGGGTCGGCCCGTGTGTAACTGTTGTTTACTGGGCGCTTAGGTGGACGTGTGTGTTGTGTGGGATGAAGAAGCAAAGTCTGGGGTTAGATGACATAAAAGAACCACAAACATGACTGAATAAATGGACAGAATTTATGAGAATCTGACTAGGCTTCTGTCGTAGTTGATATTTTCGCTAAGTCTTATTCTTTGTTGTTGTTGTGAGAAATGCTACTCTTGTTGACGTTTTTCATTCGTAGGCTATTATATGTATGGTCTTGGTATATAAGGGTGCATTCAACAAGCTTTGCTTTTTTTATTTCATGTAAACGCGCTCCTGTTTACAATGGCAGCACTAAATGAAGAGGAGGAAGGCATTAACCTGTCTCTGCTATAACACCGAAACCATGACAACTCTCTCTCTCTCTCTCTCTCTCTCTCTCTCTCTCTCTCTCTCTCTCTCTCTCTCTCTCTCTCTCTCTCTCTCTCTCTCTCTCGGGAACGTTAGATGAGGTTTTCGCAGCTGCTGTCCATATTCCTATTTTAATATCTTCTAATCTCCCCAAAGAATTTCCAGCTTCATAATAAGCCCTGCCTACGTACAGCAAACTTCAAAATTATCAAACTTAATTAAAGGAAAAGTTCGTCTCTAGATGAATCTCAAGTATCAAGTTAACAACGGCCAAGCTACCAAAATCGGGTCGTGCCAAGATTCATCAATATCGATCCTGTAGCTAATAATCATCTATTGCATCGACCCTGGGAAGCACACTGTACTCGGTAGAGAACAAGAGGGTTTGAGAATTCCCCAAGGCTTTGGGTGTGGCAGAAGACTTCGCGAGGTTACCCCTGCACCAAGGAAAATTGGGATACCAAGACGCCGATTCCCACACACAGTTAACGCGCCGTCGATAGTCACATGTGGCAAACACGACAGTGTAGGTTGATTTTGGTTTTGTTGCATGATGACACAGCGTTAGCAATCGTCATTGTTTCGTCTGCAAGATATGTTTTTTATTTTCTAATGTCACTGCGTTTTAATCGTGATTTCAAGAGGAAAATCATAGGTGCTTCATGTGAGGAAAAATACAGAATTCCACTATTTGGCTGAACATTCATTTATGAATCATTTGACTAACATCATTGAATAGATACATATATATTCGTGAATCTAGATGACAGCGGTCAGAAAGAGTAGAATAAACCATCAGTTACTCTAGCGTCGTTGAATGTCGTTTTCTTAGCTATAATGATATATCTAGCATTGCTGTAGAACGATATATCTTGAAATTTAGCGGCTGATTAGAAATTAGTATCAGATTCGTTGTTATTTTTGCTCCCCTTCTGGAACGTCTTAGCGAGTTTTTTTGGTCGAGTTTCGAGCAAGGAGACCCAGTGACTGCTTTCCTTGATGACCCAGTTAACCATTTAACCAACTAGTTACTGAGATTTCTTAAGATCTTCTCTAGTGTTATGTTTGGTATATTAAATCAAGGGTATTTTTCTTTATTCAGTCTCCATCTCAAAAGGGCGGTATAGCTTACGAAGGACGTGCGCAAGCGCGCGCATGGGCGAAATGAAGAAGGGCAGCAGAGGATCCTGGGGTTTAGCGGAACATGGTGGGTTTCTTTTAATTAAAATTGTGAGGACGAAAAAAGGATGTGATTAGTTCATATTTGAGAGGATATTGAAGAATAAGGAGGTTGCCTGGGGTAGTGGAGAGAGGGGGAACTCTTCCTCCACCAATTTGATGAACCCCTTTCACTTGGTGTTCCTTCATGCCTTACTGTACACACCACAGTTGTTTTTTCTTTCTTTCCTCGGGTTCAACCATCATTCACCTTCAACTCTCAGACTTATTTGTGATGAACAGAGACTTTACCAACTGTACACAGGTGTAATGTTCACAGTGACTATGTATTTTCACCATGAAAGATACTCAGTTTGATAAAGCAAAGCATAAATTCACTATGAATATCAAATGAAATGTTAACCTTCTGCCTTCCAGTTATAGTCAAGCGTGTGGACAGAACATTTCATATGTACACACAGAAATCTCTCAATGTTCACTAGCTTCTTGATATGTCAAAAGCTTCAGGTTTTATAAAACTAACTTTATTGTATGTATTCTGTTATAGATATCCCCTACCTTGAGAAAAGAAATAATGTGCTTTATTACCGTAAGATTTCTATAAATCAGCTCTTGGAAAGGTAATTGTAAATATAAGACAGCAAAACAACTTACGAAATTTCTAATTCTGGGTGTGAAAATTGAAATCTCAGTTTCTATTCTTCATCAAGAGGAGCCAAAAATGTTTGTAGCAGTTAACCCATTCATAAGAAAATTTTATTTATAGATAAGAGAAAATCCTTTTATTAAAGGGTAACTCTTCTAAATCTCTCTCTCTCTCTCTCTCTCTCTCTCTCTCTCTCTCTCTCTCTCTCTCTCTCTCTCTCTCTCTCTCTCTCTCTCTCTCTCTCTCTCTCTCTCTCTATCTATCTATCTATCTATCTATCTCTTAGTATAACCCCGCTTAAAAGGGGGAAGAGAATATGTTTGGCTGCTGTTATCACCCTAAGATTGAAAGCAGATATTTCACCAAGCTTTATAGACACATGTCTATGTGCAGCTTCCCATAGTTTACATGTAGAGACTATTCACACGAAGATTGACTGATATGATACCTCATTCTCTTTTTTTATTCTTTTTCTCGCACGATTTAGGATAAAACTGCAAATAATTTCATCACGGACTATAGGGTCTCGCGGTATCTGTCTCTCTCATTTACTTTTTCCATCGAACAGCGATATTGAATCCCAGAGCTTTCCTACCTTTCCGAGTCGGATCTACAAACATCTGAAGAGTAGAGATTAATTTTTTGCTTTTCCCACAAATCTTATTCTATATTTTCATGATTAGAGCATAATTCTAACTGTGCCATATCGGCCTATATATATATATATATATATATATATATATATATATATATATATATATATATATATATATATATATATATATATATTATATTTTATCATACTTGGTCGCTGTCTCCCGCGTTAGCGAGGCAGCGCAAAGAAACATATGAAAGAATGGCCCAACCCACCCACATGCACATGTATGTACATGCACGCCTGCACACGCACATATACATACCTATACATTTCAACGTATACATGCATATACATACACAGACATATGCATAAATACACATGTATATATCCATACTTGAGAGAGTTCTGCTGTCAACAATATCAACATACAAGTGAAATCAATTTATGGCTCTCCTATATATCATATACCAATTTAATTGCAAAGATGATGACAATCAAAATTCTAATAGGTTATTTCCTGAAGAAGTTATCAAAAATTTATTCTTTATTGTAAGATGTATACCCGTCCAGGATGTAAACAAACAGAACATAAGATTTAAAACCAGCGTGTGGCTCAACGGAGAGGAAGTCCTGGCATTTTTACCGTAACCCGCCTCATAATGCAATGAAAATGGATGAGAGCGAAAATAAGGAGAATATCTTAGGACGGAAGAATAGAAAGAGTGTCGACATGACAGTGAAAGCAAGCAAGAAGGTAAGCTATAGCGGTGCACATGATGTCATCCCTACGTAAAGCTGTTAATGTTTTACGTGTCTCTCTGCATCTCAGACTAAAAACATATTGGTATTGTGATAAGAAAATAGTGTAACGTTCTAATCTAAGGACAAGAATAACATGAAACACATATCAATGGACTCTTGATACTTTACAGAAGTTTAGATATGTGGTATATGAGATGGAGCATTCTTTTTTTCATCGAACGGCATTTGATACGGGATGGGGTGAGGGTTGTGAAGATAAAAAAAAAAGATATGGGATTACTGAACGTAAAAGTTAAAGACTTGCAGAAATCAAAAGAACCAATGAAATCCCTGTGAACTTCCTCTATCTCTTGAGATTTATCTCTCATAATCAGTTTAGCCATGCGTCCATATGCAGAAAGTTTGGGGCACGAGTAATAAGTGCTCAGTGTCTTCTTTATGGTAGTTGCATCATGGGCATGAAGGGTCTTGGGATACTTTCAAATGATGTTTGTGGTGTGGCAGTAATGGATGATGTTCAGAGCATAAGCAGGAAGTTGCGACTCATATTTGTCTGGGAAGTGTGGTTTCTAATGGGTGATTGTTTGGAGGGTTGGAGTCTAATACTTTGGAGGTTGGTTGTACATGTATATTTAATGTATGAAAAACTAATTTGAGTAAGGCAATGCATTGGTACAATATCGGAAATTTTTATGTTAAAGTAGGGAAAATACTTGTAGAAATTGAACAGATATCACGTAATCTCCCAGCAAAATCTTTTATATCAGTGTTCTAGTCAAAATATGCACTGCCAACATGAGGCTGGATGTGACCATACAAATGACAGCAAGTGACCTTGCAATGCCCTGTAGCAGACGAATTTTATATTAGTATATTTCTACCATCATTTCAGCAACTAAGTGAGGTTAGGTGTAGCCTGTATATATCCTGTTGATAATTCACAAGTGGATTATCTACTTTTACATTGATTGATCCCACATATGCCCAGATATACACAACCTATGTATTGCCTTACAATGTTTGAATAGGAATAATGCTCCAAAAGTGTTATTGTATTATTTACACTTTACATTAGCTTTGCAGAGCAAGCTAACCCAGTATTCTACACTAATAGCAATGCTGAGCCAATCCAGGCACCAAATCATGATTTGGCGCTTCATATTTTAATGTATTTGTCCTCTACTCATGTCACAATAATACATGCACCGTCACTTAGAATGATAAAGAATTAATATCGTATCTACAGTTATTTCTCCCAAAGCTCCTAGTTTCTTAAATGTATCATTTAGAACATATGACTTGGAGCTCTGTATGTAATGAAAATGCTAAGACAGTTCCAAACACCACCTTCATGGTAAGTGTCTGATTTTCTAAATACTGCACAAGGAATTGTCATTTAAACAATTTGAAAAATTGTGATAGAGTACTACTGAAAATCCTGGAGAATATGACTATGGGGATTGTCTCTATGTCTGAAGCATTACTTGAAATGCCTCAGTTGCATTTTTTGCAGAATATTGTAAAGCAGTGATGGAACAGGATAGAAGCTGTCATAGATGCTGTATGCTGGTATTGCTATATTCACAAATAAGTTAGAGAAGTGGGCAAAATGGTAAGTCCTGTTTATATTGTGTTCCATCCGGAGTATGAGGATAAATGCTTATGAGAAGAAAGGTCTTGTTTTTAAAAGTATTAGCAGGTCATTGTGAATTGCAAAAAAAGTGGAGGCTCTAAATGAATTTAGTTGTTTAAAAGTGATGCTTTGTTAGGTTAGAAATGGAGATGATACCAACTTTTTAAGGAGCTGTTCCTTAAAGTCTTGATGAATATGTAAATATAGAGAGTGCAAGAAGACTGCATCAAGGAATAATTGTTTCAGCTCTTCTTTATGTAATTTAAACCTTAATCTTTCTTCTTCCGGTTCAGTACTCTTAAGATTTTGACCAAATTAGATTTCTTTATCATCCACTGATCTTTTGATTATCTACTTTTGCATTTATGCCCAAATAATATATAGAGTTTTTGACATTCATTATGACAGGGATAATACTGTATTGAAGGAGGTATAGCATTTTTCAGATCTATATTACACTTACCATACTTAAGTGTTATTTATTATGATAGATGTATGTTTATACTAAATGTTTTAGGTGCTTGTCTAATGTATTTTGTATTTTCCAGATGCCTGATATTGAGGACTTTCAGTTCTTGAAACCAATTAGCCGTGGAGCATTTGGGTAAATGCTAATGCTACTTTTACGTTTTGATGTCAGTAGGCCAACATGTTTGTAAATGCTAGCTTCTTTTTTGCTCTTTTGTATTTATAGTACATTTGAATTAAGGGGCTATTTTTGACAGTTTGATTATTATAAAAGTACTTAAAAAAGAGATGGTTGCAATTTTATGTGTATATATGTGTGGATTATAGGTATACCTGTAAGTACATAGATATGTTAATAGACTACATGCTCAAGGTTACACCACAAGTGAAAAGTTGCCCTTAGCAAGGTAGCATTATTAAGAGTACAGTCTCTAAAGAACCTCTCTAGAAATATTCCTTTTAAAATGCTTTCATCCTTGGGCTAATGCAAACAAGGTCAGAACCTCCCTTCATGCAAGATTCGTCACTCCAATATCGCATTAGTCACCTTGGGTTTGGGACAAAGGGAGAGGCTTTATAGCCTGAGACATCGTCATAGCTTTAAGAGAAAAGGCAAAGGAAACTCCTTTGCGTTGAAAAGAAGACAATTGCAAAAAGACTTGCCCCTGCCAGTAGGGTAGGCAGTAGGAGAGAGACTGCAACCACACTACTGAGTCCCTTCTGTTGTGTGTTTGGTCCAGGTGTCAGATGTTGCTGGAGGATGATGATATAGTAAGAAAAGTATTCAGAGGGATCAGAAACCAAGCTTGCTCTTCAAGAAATATGTAAAAAGAGAGTGCTCAGCAGAGAGGTTCATGAATTGCTCAAGAAATGAGTAAGAAGTAAGCTAAGATACAACATGAAAAAGGTGGCTCAGCCAAAAGGTTGGCTCCTTTGCCATCACTGATGACTTGAATTTGATTCCCAAGAAAGATAAGACTTCCATACATATGTGGAAATAAAGCAGCGAAAAGAATAGACCCATCCTCTGAACATAGCCCATGTCAATGACAAGATGTCACTTCAAGTGAAGGGAGTTGAATTTTCACAGCAGAGGCTCTGTCATGAGTATATGCAGTTGGCACTGCTGCCTGCTTATCCATTGGTATGGACAGACAGTGTGAAGCTTACTCAGCTGTTCATTCTTTCTCCAACTGTTATGTAAATGGGTACAGAATTTGATTATGGTAAAGAACAACAGCTGTGACTGGCCTAGCCAGCTGACAGCTTGTTACTTTGCTCAGATTAACCAAAGGGTGTCCATGTTTGGGGACATGGCCCTCACTGACAGGTGGAAGCGACTTCCAAGAGTTGGTACTTTATTTCTACTTTACAGAGTGGGCCTGGATTGGGTCCCTTTAGTGAATCTGGTCATGAGCATTCAGTCTGGAAATAAGCCTGTTTGCAACAGGAGCTGTTACAATTTGCTACTTTGTATTCACTCACCAGATCCAGTTGCAAGTCCAATAAACATTCTCAGTTTGGACCGGAATCACCAGAGGTGACTGTCCTCCAATGAAGCCTCATTCATTGGTTTTGATCATATTAGGTATGTGCTTGTAGTTGGTCATAAATGCTGCAAGGAAGGAAAGTTGAAGGTGTACTGTAAGCTCATATGAACAGCATGAATTTAAGTGTGCAGTCTGCAGAATTTTACATGAAGGATGACTTAGTATAGTAACTAGGGGAATAGATAGAGTAGAAAATGAAGATACAAAAAGGGTGCTTCATGTGAGGAAATTATTAGAGGAATATGAATAAGACTTTCTTCTTTGAGGAATGTGTGGTCATGTAAAATGCATTTAAGATTAGGTTGGTCAAGAAGACATATAGTATTGCAACTGAAATTATAAGGAAGCAATAGACAACAGAAGAGGTAGATAGATGCGTTGAGGAAGTTGACTAAAGATACAGATATTTAAGGTCATAATACTGAAGAAATAAGTTGGAATCAAGTTGAGTAAAAGCATTTTGTGTTTAAAATGGAAATTTGTCACAGTTGACAAGTCAGCTTAGTATGCAAAGTGGAAAAGTGACAGGAACTCTTATTAATTAGTGCTGATGGTCCTGTTTCACTGTCACACATGGGACATGGGTTGATCATGTGTAAAGTATCATTGAACTCAGAGACTGCGTATCCCCAATTCACCATATAGAATTAGGAACAGTGAATGATGAATAGATTAATGTAGACAGATTTTATCAAAACTTGTTTTCTAAAGTGTGATTATTATTATTATTATTATTATTATTATTATTTTTTTTTTTTTTTTTTTTTTTTTTTTTTTCCAAAAGAAGGAACAGAGAATTGGGCCAGGTGAGGGTATTCCCTCAAGGCCCAGTCCTCTGTTCTTAACGCTACCTCGCTAATGCGGGAAATGGCGAATAGTTTGAAAAAAAAAAAAAAAAAAATTATTATTATCATTATCATTATCATTATTAATATTATTATTTTTATTATTGCTGTTGTTATTGTAACTATCATTATTGTTAATCCTCTCTCCCTCTTACAGAAAAGTATTTTTGGGATGCAAGAAGGATAATCGAAATCAGCTGTATGCCATCAAAGTAGTTAAAAAATCTGACATTATAAATAAGAACATGGTTGAACAGGGTAAGTATATGATTATTAGCAGTCATTAGGATTCAAGTAAAGTAGAATCTAGCATATTCATACTTTGAATGATAATCTTCATCAGTATTTGTTGTATCTTGGATACCCTTATAGAATGATTATACCACATCATATGGTGGCCTCTGCCCAATTCTGTCCATACATTTTGATCACTTCACGATCCAAATTGCTCTCAGTAATGCCCCTTGTATCCTTCCACCTTACATTTAACTGTTCCCTGGCTACCATTTATATTGATCATATTATATCATTCTATATATACAATCTCTTCACGCTCCTTTGCCATACAGTTTTGCACTTTTTCACTTATATTTACCATAAAAGCCCTTCACACAGTATACTTTAATATAATTCTTTTCATTCTATGCATTAGCCTGTTTCTAGATTCCCTGTTAGCTATGTACTTTTTTACAAGCCAAATGTTTGGCTGCAGCTGGTGTGCATTTGAGGTAGTTTCATTCTCCTCCCATCAACTTTGCCATACCTGATGGTTCTTTTTTTTTTTCTTTCGTTAGTTCTGTTGGATTTGTTATTGCTTCTCTGTTTTTTTCACTTGTTGTCAGTGGTCTGTCACCAAATTACTTACAGAAAATTTTTGAAGAGAAAGTTAAGACTGCTTAAGGAGTACTGTGGAGAAGCATTACTCAGTTGTTCTTGTGATATTTAAATTTTCCAAAATTATCCATACCTAACAACAGGAATCTTCATTCCTGTTAACTTGTCAGCGAATACCAGTTAAATCCACATGAAGCACAATGGATGAAGAATCTGAATCATTATTTTTTAACCTGGTGCCAAACTTCAACATATGTTTAATTCCTTGTTAAAGTTTAATTTTAGACATCAGATTAATTGATTTCACCATTGCCATGGATGACCAAATATAAGTAGGCATCATTTGAAGTACATTATTAAAAAGATTCCGCCTCATTACCTATAATTGACAGTAAATAACATTATACCACTTTGCGCCCTCTGTGTCTGCTTTTATGCAGACTCACAGTAAGGTCTTTGGTGAGTGTATTCATGCAAGCAGTGAATTAGGTCATGTCCCTTCCAGCCTGTAGCTTTTTAGTACTGTTTTTCTGTGGTTGCCATCCTCTCTGGGGCCTTATTATGAGTTAGAATTTTTTGTACACAGAAGCATGAATTACACTAAACCATTCATAAAAGATGAGTTTGAATGAATTTGTGATATTTAATGCACCTCAGAGGCCATTAGTGTTGCAATGCTTGCTCAGCAATGCACATTTGCTGTTTGTTTTTATCATGTTTACGAGTTGGTTTGTATTGCAAATGTTGCATTTGCTTTTCTTTGACTGATAAGTAATGGGTATTAATGTTTTATAAACCCAGTAGAATAATGCTCAAGTCACTGTAAGTACAGATGAAATGTTGGAAGTGTATCTGTGAGTTACAGGGACCCACCTTATATGCCAGGTTATCTGCAACTGAGTCACTGGACAAAATTTATACTCGCATTATAGCAGTACAGGGAACTCTCAAAGTAAATGATTGATGTCACTAAAGCCAGGGTTTTACTGCATGCCAAAGTTTCAGTCTGTTTCATGGATGAGTTAATTGGAGAGTACATGACTATTGTCTGTTGAATATATCTTGATAGTGTGTTATGAATTAGTTTGGAATGAATAAGAGTATTGATTAAACTGCTAACTTGAACCTCAAAGTTGCTAGAACAAAATCATTTTATTTATTGCTTTTGTCCTATGGAGGTGCATTAAAGGATGTGTTCCTTTTCTGTAAAGATTTAGAGCAAACAGGTCAGAGTATCACTTTGTTGAATGTGAAAACATTTGAATAGAACACTGGCCTTATATAAGACACTGGCACTTGCCATACTAATTTATTTACAGACCAGAGCTCATTCACTGAATTATGCATATCTCTGCCATTATTATGGATATTTGCTGTGTCATTCTATGACTTTATAGCCCACAAGCAGGGAGAAGGCAGCAGCTTACTATGTTTGTAGAATGCTAAGGAATGTTGAAAAGAGATCATTAACTTTCACAATTATTTAAGTGCTTCTTTCCTTTCTACTTTATGCTGTTAGTCAATTTATCAAGTAAGTCCCTTTTGATGTTTTTTTCAGATTTCTAACTGAGCATACAAGCTGCTTCTTACTCTCAGAATTTTCATGAGAGTTCTAGCAGTTTTTCCACCCCTCAGAATTCTAACAGATAACTTAACCTTGACTCTCTTTTTCTGCATTTGGAGCAGTATGATGTATGTGTAATGTCCTCCAAGCTTTTCACCAGGTCACTGTTAAAAAAAGTCTTAGATGGTGAAAACTGAACTGTATCATTTCAAACATCGGCTGATGAATCGCTCATACTGGTGCTCTCATTTGATCTGTCAAATAGCTGATTACCACAAAAGAATTAAGTGAAAAGCATGAGGGCACCTTAGTTTATGCAGTGATATTTAAAACTGACAATGTTTAAAACATTTACTGAAGAGTTTATGCATATTGTTTTTGTCATTAAGTGAAACACTGCCTTTCTAAGCTGTAACTCTGTGAATTGTATGAGGGCTGTTCCAAGCTGTTTGTTGAGCTATATTTCACATTCCAGCTTTCCTTCCTTGAACATGGCCACTATACTTTCATTTCATCTTATTCCTGTTTTTCTTCTTTAAATGCTGTGTTTTGCATTTTTGATAAAACTGAATTGAGAATTTTTACTGATTTCCTTATTTTAAGGTTTTTTTAAAGTTTTTGCTCAAATTATTGCTTTTCTTCTGCAGTGATTACTGAGAGGGATGCACTGGCTAGAACCAAGAGCCCCTTCTGTGTGCAGCTGTATTATTCTCTTCAGACGATGTCCAATGTTTTCCTGGTCAGTGGTAAAGCTGCTTTGATATTCTCACATAAGCATGTGGTATATCTGGGTAGGTAAAGTGCATTATTTAGTGCTTTCTGATGTAGGTATATAAAAGATTATTGTGAGCACATTAGTTTTGAAGACGAGCCCAGGACAGAGCGAACTGGAGTGATGTGGTGTACAGGGGGTGATGTGCTTTCAGTAGACTGAGCAAGGGCATTTGAAACAGTTAGGGGAAACCACAGAAATAGATGTGAGTGAATAAGACCTTTTTTCATCTGTTCTTGGTGCTACCTTGCTAACAAGGGAAATTGCAGACAAGTATGAAAGAAGAAAGAACATAGATTTTACCCATATGTGACAGTCTCCCTATACCTGTTTGTATTTGGTAAGCTGGTGTACCAGAAAAGAATGATAGGAGATCAAGAGAAACTACAAGCTGAAAGAAAGGCAAATGAGAAATGGGAATAGAAAACACTGATAAACTTCTGCGAGAAGAAACAAGAAAATGTTAAAGATATTTTGAAGAGATGAAGTAAGTATTTTGAAGGACCACAGAATGTGTTAGATAAGTAGGTTTCAGATGTGGTGTGTTTGGGACAGGGCAAAATGCAGAGTGAGACTGAGTGATAGTGAAAGATGATAAAAATGAGAAGAGATAGTGGAAGCCTTGAGGAAGATGAAATGTGATAAAGCTTCAGGAGTGGATTGGATTGTAGTTGGATTTTTCAAGAAAGGGGCAACTTTTGTTACAGGCAGTGGTATGGAGGACGGACTGAAAAAGGATACAAGTGCAGGGACTTGTAGCAAGAAGGAAGGTGAAATGGGCAGTAATGAGGTTGAAGGCAGGAAAGGCACCTCGAGTGGATGGGATTATGGCTGAAATGTTGAAGTATAGAGGAGAAAGTGTGTAAGAGTGAATGCATTTGATATGTAATTTAGCATGGAAACAATGTTGATCCTAGACATTGTATGAAAACAATTATTGTTCCTTTATTCAAAGAAAAAGGTGCTACGAATGTATGTAGCAATTACAGGGGAATAAGTCTGTTAAGTATGACAGAAAGTCAGTAATTTTCAGTGGCCAAGACCACATGTAATGAAGTGCGGTGATGTTGAAATTTTGTCCAGGTAGATTAAACACAGGAAGGTTAAAGAGTAGATGTTCATTGTGGAGTTTGCACCTTGGGCATAAGGGGTCAGTGCTTTGGAATACATTAGACAGTCACCAAACAAAAGTGCACTAGGGCCGAGAAAGAATGATTGAGAGACTTCCTTGTTTTGCTGTGCAGAATAAAAAGAAAATACAATTAGTGGGTACAGAAACCTTTAAAGGAAAAGTACACAAGTGGCTGAGAACCATGCAAGGTGAATCCCTGGGTGGCATATATGCATTGTTTGTGGCATTAGAGAATAACAGTGATGTTAAACAAGCAACATATATTTAGAGTAACATATGGTAGCCTGCCTCATTACAAAATCCCATAGAAGATACTGTTTAATTAGTATTTTTCTTCCTTAAGGAATTAGGGGCTCTTTCATTGCTAACCTTGCTTATATTTTTCATTCTTCTTTTCACTTCCTTCTCCTCCTCTTCTACCTCCCAGTGAACATGGAATGCCTTTTGGAAACCTGGAGCATGCAAGAGAACATGGAACAGAAGTACTTGGCATGTTGAACTTACTTATATAACTTGATATTTAAGTTCCAAGTTTAATTTGGCTGCACTCATTGTAATTGCTGCATGTTTTGTGCAGGTGCACTCACCATGTTCCCTGTTCCTAGAATAACAGGAAACATGTAATTGCAGAAGATAAGGATCACTGAAAATCTATTTATCCACATTTCTGACTGAATATAGTAAAGTCTGATTAAACTTGGATATGATATAGAGAATGAATAAGGATCAAATTCCATTTGTTATTAAAATGGAACACCCGCACTCGTTATTTGATTGGTTGAGGACATATCTTCATGAATTATCTTGTTGCTGTATACTCCAAATTTTCTTTGTTTACCCAAAGGATCTCCAATAACACTGTATTATCTGATATGTGTTATGTTTTACAGTCCTTATTTTGTTTCCAGGTAATGGAATACCTTATTGGTGGTGACTTGAAATCTCTCTTAACCATATATGGCTACTTTGACGAGCTGATGGCTACATTTTATGCAGCAGAGTTAGCTCTGGCCCTTGACTATTTGCACAGGTAATGCTATACTGTTTGACAGTACATACCCCAGGAATAGAGATAATTGTTTAATATTTTTCTTTATGAGAAGCCAGCATGAAAACACATTTTATCTCTGTAATTTGAGTATTCACTTTTGTCTACCTTGCTTTTATATTTAGGCATAATCCATGCATATTGCCCATTCTCAGACACCTCACTTAGGACCATGCAAATGTTGTATAGGCTAATTAATCTATCAACAACACAGTAACCCCCATTCTTGTGAATCTCAGCTTCAGTCTTATCTTTCCCTGTCACCTTGCCACACTCCATCATACACATAGATTTCATTACCTTCTCTCCTTTCTCCATACCTTTCACTTGGACTTTTTCACTCAGCATGCCACCTTTTCATCTAATGCATTCAACAGCCCTTCAAAATACTCACTTTATTATTTCACCTCTTCTTTGGCTGTTACCACTTCTGTACCCACTTGATCTCAACTTTCACATTTCCAAACAATTTTGACTTTTTGGATATCAATCACTTCTGTGAAAGATGCAAAGAAAGAGCATCTAATGGAGTCATAGGAAGAAGTGAAAATATTAGCTCATCAGTAAAGAGTTATTTTCTGTATCAGAGTTGTGAATGAAAGAAATATAGTGATTAAATTGTGAATATTGACTGTAAATGTGTAAAAAGTTTTGTAAATATAGGGAAAGTTCAAGAGATGCAGCCCCTCAGGTGTAGAACTCCCTCCCCAAACTGTACAAAAAGGTACTTGCATAAGTAGAAAAGCATAAGGGAATAGAAACTGAAAAATATAAATACAGGCAAATAATGAAAGCAAAAGTAGCCATCTGTAAACCATTTGTGTTGTGTTTAAGATTATGTAACAGGTCATCAAATAAACTTCACCATGAATTTGACCAGATGAGAGTTACATCAGTGGGAGCACGACTGTTTTTTTATGTTTATCCCACATTATTGCTGCTATTGATGAATGAAATCAGTGAAGCTGTTTGCAGTAAAGAGTAAGTTAACATTTTTGAGTAGTGCTTATAGTCTTACAACTTTTTCAGTCATGGTATAGTTCATAGAGATGTGAAACCTGACAATCTTCTACTGGACAACATGGGCCACCTCAAACTTACTGACTTTGGGTTGAGCAAAATCACTCTCCACCAAGGTAAGTGAACCAATATTTTATTTAATACTGTCATAAAGAAAATTATACTTATATTTTTTTCAACTAGGACAGTACAGCAGGGTCATGCATCACCACACTTTATCTTACAAAGTTTTTTCAATGAGGTAACTAGATTACTCCAAAATTTTGTGTTACACAGGCCATAACCTTTAAACTGATCCCAGTTCAAAAGATCAGGTCTGATCACATTTCCAACGTGTCTTGTCAACCTGCATCTGTCTCCTAGTCTTCCAAGAAAACAAGAAAGAACTTTACTGTTTAGGCAAGGGTCATGATCCTGGACAGGCTGGACCTTGGCTCTTGTTCTGCAACCCTTGATTGGTATTAAGGCACCACCCTCACCAAAACTGACATGGCCAAGATCCAGTAAAGTATTTTACTGAATTATTTTACAGTCCAGTACAGATATTGAACATTTTAATTGGTACCTTTTGGCTTCTGTTCTCCCCTGTTTAACATATAAACATATGTCACAAATTATTGTGGATTACATTAACACACCCCTTACTGGTCTTTCATTTGGCAGGAACATAAGGTAGAAATAGTTGGTAGGAAATTAAGTAGGAGTCTCTGTGCTAGAGTTGCCCTTTGCCAATGGCCCATTAAGGATGAGGCACTAAAGGCTAAGAAGTGACATTGGAGTTCAACAATTACGGAGACTTTATTCATGGCCACTCCCTTGAGGGAGTTCCCAAAGAGAATGGGCATCAGAGATATAGATATATAGATAGATTGATGGTCCCTTTGCCATGTGAATGTGTGACCCTGCTTTACTTATACAGTTTCATTGTTTAATGATTCACAATCCACTTATTATTGAACATGCAATTTTCAGATATTTCATCTGTGACACCAACTGCCACTCGATCAGGGATGCGTTATATGAGAACTCCTGGCCAAATTCTGTCTCTCACTTCGCACCTTTCATTTGTAAGTTGTAATCAGTAATCTGTCTTAAGAAAGGAATACATTTCAGTATGCAAGCATATTACTATTGATGTGAATATTTATCTTTTTGTGTTAGATGTATCCTAGTTTACTGTATAACAGGGTGGCTCTTGCAAACACTGCATACTGCTTTTCCTTTGCACAGTTTCATAAGCTTGTTCAAGCTATTCATTCAGGAAGCAAGAGGACAGAAAAATTATTTGATGCAAGAGATTACATTGCTTAACTCTTCCTTGTAAAGTGAAAAACTTTATTAGAAATACTAACAGAAGATTTTCGTAAAGTATCAATTAGGGTATTCGAATATATGTTTAAAGTAAGTTTTACCAAAAGATATGTAGTTATGTAAGTATACTATGCTTGAGACTATTAGCAATAATGATAGACAGTAGGATGGCTCCTGGATATATTAGCATAAGATTTAATTCCTACCTGAGAAAATATGCAGGTTTTGAGGTGTGAAAAGTCCTTTCTCACCTGACCTGAATATAATGTACAAATAGGCAGAAGAGTCTTTGATGAAATTTAAGGGAAAGAATTTTGAGCTAAAGGTATGGTGAACATTAGAACAGCAGCCTTCAAAGGAGGATTTATCATAAATGTGAACTTTTGAATTAAGAAATACATGGAAAGTTGAAAAATACATTTAGAATCTAGGATTTATCATAGATGAGAAACTTTGATTTAAGGAACACAATAGTAAGTACTATCAAGCCAAGTCTAGTAGTGAGTGACATGTTCTTGAGAATTTTCACAGAAAGCGACAAGATGCTAATGATGAAACTCTTGACTTATACATAAGAAGCAGAATTGACATACTTCACATGCAAGATTGAGGGACTGGAACATGTGAACTATTATGAAAGGTTGCAAGAACTCAAACACTGCAGTGTAGAAAGGAAAGATTCATGATAATCTGTGCATGGTAGCAAATAAAGGGCAATAAAGATGTTATACCTGATTTGAAAGCATCTCAGCAATGAAGATTCAGACCTTATAAAGTGTGCAGAAATATCTGAGAATATACCAGATTTGGCAAAATGGTAGGAGCATTAGACAGAAGTAGTAAGAAGGAACATTCGACAGGAGCATTAGTTAGAAGATCAGGTGCAAGTAGAAGCTAGGAACAGTAGGTGGGTGCTTGGAACATTAGAAAGACACAGAGAGAAGTAATTTGTAGGAATATTATGTTGGAACCTCAGAAAACGCTTCCTTAGAGTTGCCCTCTGCTCATATCCTGTTAAGGGTGTGGCATTAAAGGCGAAGAAGCGCCGCTTGAGTTGGCCAGTTATGGAGATTCTTTTGCCGAGGCCACCCCCTTGAAGGAGTTCTCAAAGGGAACAGGCATCAGAATTACATATAGTTAGATTGCTTTTAGAATATATAGACTGTTGTCCTTTTCACTCTGATACTAGTTGAAGCCCTGATTTATATTGCATTCCAGAGGTCAGAGGACAGCAGCAGCACCCTTGACAGCCCAGCTGCAAGTGATCAGAGCATATCCAGTTTGGTTAGTGTACGACGAGCTTCATTCAAAGGTTGCACTGTTGGTCGTCTAGTGAATAGGTAACCAAAGTTGTGTTTTATCTTCCTAGTTTATCTGTTGGTTGGGAGATACGATCGCATAACCTCATTCAAAAGTCATACTTGGTAATTGTTACTTCTTGAATCACTTCTTACTGCTTCCTGATAACTTCTTTTTCTAGCTTGGTCTTAGGTCTACCCCAGATATGCTTCTCAGATGAATGGGCTGTTTTTTCTCACTTTAAACTGCATCACTCCAAGGAGAAAAAGGGAAAAAAGAGGAGGAAATTGAGGATTTGAATGGATGAGCAAAAGATGCTTTGAGTGCTTGCGGCTTGAACATGCAAGAGGATGTGGGGCATGCATGGGATAAAGCAAATTAGAGTATTATGGTATACCTGGGACAAAATACAGTCTGTAGGATTACCCTGGGCATATGAAGCTGTAGATAGGGCTATGATTTGGGTGGATTATACATGACAATTGTTGAATGGATGTGCATGAATGGGTCCCTTTTTATCATTTCCTAGCACTGCTTCATTACACATAAAACAGGATTGAAGAAAATAGACCATGATGCTCGAATTACAAAAGTCTATAGAGTTTATCTAGCTAGTTTTATAGGAGAGTGGTAACTGAGAGGGTGATGGCATGCACAGAGCAGCAGACAGGGGAGTAGCAATTTTTAGCTTTAGGAGTGGTAGAGGATGCATGAACAGGTGTTTGCTTTCAAGACTTAGTTTGAGAAATATTTAAAGAAAGAGAGGAATTTGTATGACAAAGATCTGCAAAAAAGCACATGATAGGGCCGATGGAAATGGCTTGTTAAATGTGATACGAATATATAGTTTGGGAGGAAATCTACTAAAAGTAGTGAGGAGTTCATACTTGGAGGTCATGGCATGGGTATGAGTAGGAAGGGAGGAGGATGAGTGGTAATAGGCAAAGATGAGGTGTCAAGAATGTATAATGTCACAGTAGCTGTTTCATCTGTTTATGTAAGGGGTAATGAGGGAGGGCAGGTCTCCAGTATATGGGTGTAAGGGGTGTCTGGAAGGTGAGTCATTTGCACTTTTCAAATGAGATGGCCTTGGGGGCAAACTCAAGTGAATAACTGCAGAAGCTGGTGCCTGGCTTTGGGAAAGTGTGTGAAAAAGGGAAATTAAGAGTTAATGTAAATAATAGTAGGGTTATTAGGTTTAGTAGGGGGAAGAGACAGATTGGTTTGAGTTTATGTTTGAATATAGAGAATCTAGAGGAAATAGAATGTTTTAGATAAATGAGGATGGATGGTTGGTTAGTTGTTTGGGCCTTAGGCCTATCAACTACCAGGGTCATTAAGGCTGTCAAAGTAAGTTGCATCCATGTACAGAAAAATCTTTAATACCTTTGATGTTAAAGATAATTCAGAGACCACATACATTCTCACTATGCATGTGGCCCATGGGAGTGGACATGACATCAGGTGAAACCATAAGAGCTGAAGTGAATCATAGGGTGTGAGAGGTGGGAGCAAAGATCTGGGATGCATTTATGGTGCATATGAAAAGAGACGTCACTGTTTGTGAAGGGTAAGATGGGTATGTATTGTGGTACTGTGTAGTTCCATCAGTGTTATCTAAGATGGATAAGAGAGAGTTAGTAAGGAGTATGGATGAGAGAGGTAAAGGAGTTGTGCTGAAATGGCTCGGACATATAGCAAGGATAAGTGAGGAGTGGCCATCTAAGAGGCTTTACCAGTCAGGAGTGGAAGGAACAAGAAGGGAGGAATCGTGGAGATATTGGAAGATTGGGGTAAAATATGTGTTAAGGGATTCGGGCCTGAACATGCAAAGAGGGCGTGAGACATGCATGGTATAGGGCAATATGTTGTCAGT
Organism: Panulirus ornatus; assembly: GCF_036320965.1. Classification (NCBI taxonomy): domain Eukaryota; kingdom Metazoa; phylum Arthropoda; class Malacostraca; order Decapoda; family Palinuridae; genus Panulirus; species Panulirus ornatus. Next base: position 2,521,921 of record NC_092227.1, read on the forward strand.
AGGTTCGATAAGGGTATATGAAGCAGTCAGGGGGAACCATGGAAAGATATGCTGAGCTTTGTTGTGGATAGGGTGACTGGTTTTGGTGCATCATACATGACAGAGAGTGGATGTAAGCAAACAAATCCTCTCTGTCTCTACTTGATGCTACCTCTATCTGCAGGAAACAGCAAACAATGTTATTGTTTTTATCTTTTTTCATACTTAATCACCATGTCCTGCATTAGTGAGGTAGTGCCAGGAACAGACAAAGAAAGGCTGCTCTACTCACATCCATTCTCTGGCTTTCATGTGTAATGCACCAAAATCGCAGCTCCCTAGGGCTCCACAGGCCTTTCCATGGTTTACCTCAGATACTTCACATGCCTTGGCTTAGTCCATAGACAGTACATTGACCCCATTATACTACATCATTCCAATTTAATCCATGCCATTCATGCTTTTCTCCCATCTGCATGTTCAGGCCCCAATCACTCAAAATCTTTTTTACTCCATCTTTTCGTCTCTACCTTGGTCTCCCAGTTTTCCTTTTTCCCTCCACTTTGTCAGTCTTTCCTCACTCATTCTCATATGTCCACATCATTTCAGCACACCCTCATCAGCTCTCACGACTACACTCTTTTCTATTACCACACATCTCTGTTACCCTTTCATTACTTACCAGATCAAACCACCTCACACCACATATTGGCCTCAAACGTTCATTTCCAACACATCCTTCTTCCTCCACACATCCTTATGTATAACCCATGCCTCACATCCGTGTGATATTATTGAAACATAGCCATTTTTGCCCTCCCAGATAACATTCTCTCTTTCCACACATTCTACATTATTATTACTATTATGATAATTATCATTATTTTATTATTACCTTTGCTGTTATTTTTATGATGGTGATGATGATGATGCACATACTATATAGCCGTTCTTTTTTCAGAACTCCAGGAGGTACATGCCAAACCCCAGTTAATGTGACAGATGGTTCATATATCAGCCCTTCCACTAGTGAAAAAAAGAGTAGCATACCTAACCCTGCTACTATGCTAACTCCCATCATCGGTAAATCCTTAGCTTTTTTGCAAGGTTACTTATCAAGGTAGTTTTCATTAATTTGGAATAATGTTAGTTATCAAGATAGTTTTCAGTGATTTGGAATTTTTAAACCAGTACTGTGATAATCTAGGAAATCTTTGCTTACCTTATTAATCATACTGGAACAGATTTCTGAAGACCAGAATTCTTGAAGTGTTGTCTTCTTTTTTCTCTTTTAAACAAGGTTGATTGCACCAGTTGTTAGTTTCAGATGATGTTGACCGACTACCTTTGGTTACCTTTAAGAATTTTACAGGACTTGAAAAGTGCAGTATCTTAAATGTTTCATCAAGTACCATATTAGAGAATGACTGTACAATGATTAGATATTGAAAACTAGTTAGATTACTGATTTTGTGTTATAAATCATTATTTTTCACTTTTAGGACAGTGAGGATATTTCTGTGAGAGCTCAGTTCCAAAAGATACCCAACTGATGCAGGAAAGGCAAGCAAATATATATAAAAAAAATTGGAAAATGAAGTCTCATGTCATTTAAAGCTCTTATTGATATTTTTATCTTTTATTTCAGGAACTCCACCTACCCATGTTCCCACAGACTTAGCAGATTTGAGAAAACAGTTCCATTTCAGCAGTGATTGTACTCCTAGAAAACACGATGAAAATGAAATGGGGAAGAATGACACTTGCCCATCTGACTGTACCTCTCGTAAGTTTCGATCTCCTAGTAAGTCTCCAATTGGAGATCAGTTAGTGTACCCTTCACCAAAAGGAGATGTCTCTAGTGATTTTGATGTCTCTGTGTCTAGTGACATAGGACATGAGAGTGGGATTCATCCGCTATCTGTGTATCCTTCAAGAGACAGCAGTCTTGATGATATCAAGGAAGAAGTTTCTAGTGAACTGAAATCTTCAGATACCTCAAATATTAGCACTAGTTCACCCAAAAAAAATTCAGTTGTTAATAGTGACTTAAATTTTATACCAGGACCTCACTCACCAGTAACAGATTCAGCTGATATACAAATGAACGCAAGGAGAAATTTTGATGTGATGGTGCATGATCATATTACAAAGCAGGAATGCAATGATAATCATCAGCAGAACTGCAGAACTGAGAGGGAAGGTTCCAAATGTTTAGAAACACTTAAGGATGGAACTACTGTGAAAACAGGAGTTATATGTTATGATGGCGAGAATGTGCAGGGACCTACAATCAGGAAACGAATTTGTATCTCCTCTGATTATAGTGATGTCTTCCCAGAGGAAATGTCTTTTGATGAAACTGATGGTGCAGACGTCTTTAAAACTTGTGCACCAAAGCACTCTCCCCCATTAGTCGAGCCAGAAGACCCTAACCTGAAAGGTCCAACCAAATATCATCCAAGATTACGTGCCTTATCTCAGCTTACTCATCATATGTCACCTGTGGGAAATCCTACTAGCTTGTCTGCCATATCTGACACTGTATTTTCTGCAGATATTGCAACAAGTTCACCTATCCCTGCAAATTCAGGAAGTGATGGGTGTATAGATTCCTGTCAAAGAAAATTCACAGCATGCCAGGAATTACATGAGTGTAGGTTACCTGTACCTACACCCAAGAGGTCATCAACACACTGTGTCGATATATCTAGTAAGGAGGCATATAGTTCAGATCATCTGTCAAAGTTATCAGATTTTCCTTCTTTGTTGCAAGAAGATAATAGTACTTTTGGACCAAAGGAAAGCACAAAGTTAGAGGAATATACAAGTCCCTGTAAGAGAAATAGTTGTAGCACTCCAACCTGTCAGAGCTCAGGAAACTTCAAGATTCCGTCTCAGGCAAGAGGTATCAAACGTCCTTTAAGTTCAAACATTGCTAGTCCTCCTGCAAATACTTCAAGAACTACCCTTTCCACAGGACTCACAAGGAACTTTGGAGTCTTGCAAGTAGTTGGTCAGACCCCTAAAAGGCAAAACATGAAAAAGAGTCCTTGTTTCAAAATGGGAATGAAATTTGTACTAGACCATAGTAATGAGAAGAGAAGTTCTGATGGAGATCAGGAAAGCAGGTATGTGTGCTCTTTTTATTTTAATGAGTTTTGTATTTTGCCTTAACACATTTAGAGGTGAAAGAGGATATGTGGTCTGGTGAAGTTAGGTTGGAAAGAGAGAGGTGTGGTAATGAGAAGAGTGTGGTTAAGAATGCAGAAGGGAATGTGCTGAAATGATTTGGACAGTGGAAAGAATGAGTAAAGAATGCTAACAAAAAGGATGTATGTGTCAGAAGTGGAAAGGACAAGGAGAATGGGGAGACCAAATTGGATATGGAAGGATGGAATGAAAAGAGTTTGAGTGCTTGAGGCCTGAACTTGCAGGAGGGTAAAAGATGTCCATGGGATGGAGTGAACTGGAATTATGTGGTGTACAGGGGACAATGTTCTGTCATTGGACTGAACCAGGGCATGTGAAGGAACAGGGGAACCATGGAAAGGTCTATGGGGCCTTGCTGTGGTTTTGGTGCATTGCACATGACAGCTAGAAGATAAAAGTGAGTGAATGTAGCGTTACCTCACTAACACCGGAAATGACAGAAAAGTATGACAGAAGAAATATGTATACACCCACCCCTTGCTTTATGTTAAGTTTATGTTGTATGAAAACTTTGCACAAGGAGAAATTACATATAATGAACCAATAAACATAGAGAGAAAAATGTGATGTTTGCATCAGCTTTGCAGTCAGCACTGGCGAATTCTCCCATTACCTTCACGTTTTTTAGCTTCTGATGTCGAATAAACTTATCTAGCCATCATTTACTTACTTGATATGGCTCTGTCTTCATTAAGGTAGTTGCATCATGGGCATAAAGGGTTTTAGGATATATTGAAGCTGTTTTTAGTATTGCATTTATTTTAGTGTTATGTAAAGAATACTCTGGTATTTAGTTTTAGGAAGTGACAATGACATTTCGATGTATGTAAAATTCTTAGCACTGATTATTCCCTCAATCCTCCAAGGGAAATGAGAATTCAGGATTCTTCTCCAAGAGAGATAAAAGAGAGTGTATGTAAGAGCGATGTTTCCCACACAGCGAAGGAAAACCAAGCTGACAACACCCCGGCCAGCAAAGTAAGACAGGTCTTTTCCCACATGTTATGAAATATACTACCTCCTGCAGTACAGAATGACAGTTCATACGAAATCTTAGTTGTTACAGCCAGAGCACATGACAGTGTAATTACACCCATCTCAGACATACATTAACACACTTGTTTTTATGATGCTTGAAAATTTTTCAGTAATTATGAAGATAATAACTATCCAGTTTCTATGGGTAACATAGATACAGATGATTTAGCCTTCTGTTATATGTTGCAGCTTGTGAGATGGTACAGTGAAAGTGACATGATCACTGATGTTCCAGAGAGAGAGACAAAGTACACAGACACCCCTGTTACTCCTGTTGATATGTCATCGCACAGTCACCAGACACAGCTATTCTTCAGTTATCACACCCCATCTAGATTACTTGTAAGTCAATGCACATCTTTTTTAAAAATACCAAGGTTCACTTTTCTGCAGATATTGTAATTTATCCATCCCATGCAAATGGAAATGTAGTTAAAGATGATAGCTAAATGAATCAATGGTTGCTCCAAATCATATTTTTTTCCAACAGCTAGCACCTGCTTACATCATAATAAATATTTTCAGAATGGGGAGAATTTCATCCTCAGCTGATGAGTAAATTGAGAAAAAAGACAGATGTAACTCATGGAAATTTTGAGAAGAAATTACCAGCGGTATTTCAGGATACTGTAGAGTTTTTGAAAGGGCTTAACGTATCATTTACTATTTATTACAGTTTGAATGCAATTAAATGTGCATGTGTGTTCACAAGTTCTTCTGGTCATTATCATCTTCTTGTGTATCTATCCATATATCTTTCAGTTTGTTCGTATCTTTTTATATATCTGTCAGTCTGTATCCTTCTGTCTATCAGTATCTAATTCTTTCCCCCTGGAGACTCGGAGGGGAAGGTCACTACAGCAGAAATGTCTCCCGACTCCAGTTATGCAGGATACACTCCCTTATATGCTCCTTCCCCCTCAAACCTTCCTAAGTTTCTTCCCAATGTTTTCCTTCTGTTTCTCCTCTCAGGATGCTGGCTGTCTTTGCCTTCTCTATTTCTTTCAAGCTCATTTTTACATATTTTTTTAAATCACCCTATAAACATGCATCTTCTTCACAAGACCAAACCACTCCGTAGTGTTTCTCTAACTATCTCTGATACCACATCTCATTTTAACTAGAAGCATGATGCCTATCGTAGACATAGAAGGAGGGCTAAACTTACAAGGTAAGAGGTATTTAGACACATCTACCTATCAAGAGTGAGGATTTCATACTGGATTAATTATATATAGAAAAAAGGTAGTTATAATGGAACATCCCTGTTTTGCTCTGTCATCATCTGCCAAATGTGGGTCTAGAGACCTTTGGTATTCTGAGCATCTGTGCATAGCCTCATCACCTGCTGTTGGAGGTTCTCACCCTGCAGTAACATAACCAGGTCATGGCAGTGAAGATAGAACCTTGGAGATGAGGACTAAGGGCAGGAAACTTTTTTTTTTAAGTTGGGGGGAACTGTAGGAGGGATTCAGACCTGGTACATCTATTCTATAATTGCATATAGCACATGGGACAGTCTACGGGGTATCAGACCGTACAGCTGTCCATGAGAATGATTTATGATAGCATTCACCATGTATATGTCTTTATTTACAGAAAGTTGCAGGCACGCCACTTCAGGAGCTTGGTCAGACACCACTACGAACTCCCAAAAGTGTTCGAAGAGGAGCACGTCCTATTCATCCTGAATCCCGAATCTTGGGGACACCAGATTATTTGGCTCCTGAGCTATTATTGCATTCTGGACATGGTGGGTACAAGTTTCTTGGGTTTTTGAAAGGTTGTGTCATATTACTACAGGAACTTTCCTCTGTTTTGCTCTCTTTCGAGTGCCAAAATCCATATAAAAGAATAAAAAGATACAGTGATCATATTGATAAAAGAAAATTAGAAAAGATAAAACAAAAGAAAAATGTGATGTGAACAGGCAGAACATAACTCATAAGAACTGGAAACACAATAGTAGTTTTACAGTTAACCCTATCTGGTGCAATCACTCTTAATTGAGGCAAGCATAGTAGGGTGCCACAGTCCTCAGTCTAGATACTATTAATGTAAATGTTTATGCATTATAAAATCTGTTGGCTAGCCATGCATGGCAACACAGGCAAAGGATGTGTCATTGGAATAGTTCAGAGGCATACCTGTTTTTGAGGCTTGCTACATCTGAGGCACATCTGTGGCAACCATTGCATACCAGCCTGCCCTGTTTGCCCACCTCTAGGGGTGCATTATTATGTGCAGCATAACATGTAAACCTTAGACCAACAAGAAACAATGCTGTGGTTTTCCTTTATTTATACAAACAGTATGACAGTCTTCATAGGCATTAATGTTAATACATTAAGTGATATTTTAGATCATAAAGTTATGGAATCTACAGAGATGATTTGGTAAACAGAAAAGAAGTAGTAAAAGCTTTGTGGAAGATGAAAGCCGGCAAGGCAGCGGGTTTGGATGGTATTGCAGTGGAATTTATTAAAAAAGAGGGTGACTGTATTGTTGACTGGTTGGAAAGGTTATTTAATGTATGTATGATTCATGGTGAGGTGCCTGAGGATTGGCGGAATGCTTGCATAGTGCCATTGTACAAAGGTAAAGGGGACAAATGTGAGTGCTCAAATTACAGAGGTATAAGTTTGTTGAGTATTCCTGGGAAATTATATGGGAGGGTATTGATTGAGAGGGTGAATGCATGTACAGAGCATCAGATTGGGGAAGAGCAGTGTGGTTTCAGAAGTGGTAGAGGATGTGTGGATCAGGTGTTTGATTTGAAGAATGTATGTGAGAAATACTTAGAAAAGCAAATGGATTTGTATGTAGCAGTTATGGATCTGGAGAAGGCATATGATAAGAGATGATAGAGATGCTCTGTGGAAGGTATTAAGAATATACGGTGTTGGAGGCAAGTTGTTAAAAGCAGTGAAAAGTTTTTATCGAGGATGTAAGGCATGTGTATGTGTAGGAAGAGAGGAAAGTGATTGGTTCTCAGTGAATGTAGGTTTGCGGCAGGAGTGTGTGATGTCTCCATGGTTGTTTAATTTGTTTATGGATGGGGTTGTTAGGGAGGTGAATGCAAGAGTTTTGGAAAGAGGGGCAAGTATGCAGTCTGTTGTGGATGAGAGAGCTTGGGAAGTGAGTCAGTTGTTGTTCGCTGATGATACAGCGCTGGTGGCTGATTCATGTGAGAAACTGCAGAAGCTGGTGACTGAGTTTGGCAAAGTGTGTGAAAGAAGAAAGTTGAGAGTGAATGTGAATAAGAGCAAGGTTATTAGGTACAGTAGGGTTGAGGGTCAAGTCAATTGGGAGGTAAGTTTGAATGGAGAAAAACTGGAGGATGTGAAGTGTTTTAGATATCTGGGAGTGGATTTGGTAGCAGATGGAACCATGGAAGTGGAAGTGAATCATAGGGTGGGAGAGGGGGCGAAAATTCTGGGAGCCTTGAAGAATATGTGGAAGTCGAATACATTATCTCGGAAAGCAAAAATGGGTATGTTTGAAGGAATAGTGGTTCCAACAATGTTGTATGGTTGCGAGGCGTGAGCTATGGATAGAGTTGTGCGCAGGAGGGTGGATGCGCTGGAAATGAGATGTTTGAGGACAATATGTGGTGTGAGGTGGTTTGATCGAGTAAATAGTAATAGGGTAAGAGAGATGTGTTGTAATAAAAAGAGTGTGGTTGAGAGAGCAGAAGAGGGTGTTTTGAAATGGTTTGGTCACATGGAGAGAATGAGTGAGGAAAGATTGACCAAGAGGATATATGTGTCAGAGCTGGAGGGAACGAGGAGAAGTGGAAGACCGAATTGGAGGTGGAAAGATGGAGTGAAAAAGATTTTGAGTGATCAGGGCCTGAACATGCAGGAGGGTGAAAGGTGTGCAAGGAATAGAGTGAATTGGAACGATATGGTTACCGGGGTCGATGTGCTGTCAGTGGATTGAACCAGGGCGTGTGAAGCATCTGGGGTAAAGCATGGAAAGTTCTGTGGGGCCTGGATGTGGAGAGGGAGCTGTGGTTTCGGTGCATTATTACATGACAGCTAGAGACTGAATGTGAACGAATAGGGCCTTTGTTGTCTTCTTAGCGCTACCTTGCACACATGAGAGGGGGAGGGTGGGTTATTTCATGTGTGGCAGGGTGGTGATGGGAATGAATAAAGGCAGACAGCATGAATGATGTACATGTGTATATATGTATATGTCTGTGTGTGTGTATATATGTTTACGTTGAGATGTATAGGTATGTATATTTGCGTGTGTGGACGTGTATGTATATACATGTGTATGTGGGTGGGTTGGGCCTTTCTTTCGTCTGTTTCATTGCGCTACCTCGCTAATGTGGGAGACAGCAACAAAGCAAAATGATAATAATAATAAAAAAAATGTTATGGAAGTAAGTGGAGCTTATACCATGGAATGGATGAAGATAAGGATGATACAGCAATGAATGTAAGATATTATACATAACACAGAAATGGAAAACATTAACAGATTGAGCAACTTTAACTTCTTTTTCAACAAAATGAAGTGAAATGAGATTGATGATCTAATTACTGTTAATAATTGGAATGAGATTTTATTGACAGTACCATAAACAATGACACAACACCCAACACAGTTAAAATATTGCTACCATTAGAAAGGATAATCAGTGTAGAATGAAGAATACCATGTTATGGAAAATATTTGATGTATGGAAGAGAAAGGATGTAGGAAATATTACACTCAGCAAAAAAAGAGAGAAGATTTAAAGAACTTTTCATTGATTTTACAAGATCTCTAATGAAAACCATTGTTGCTGATGTTGCTCATGAGGCTGCAAACTGAATCAGAGATATAGATTTTGTGGGTTCAAGTGGGTCCCAGGGTAAATGAGAGTTACAGTGATATGCCAAGGAATATAAAGCCTTTCATAGCTTTTTCCAGTAAATTGTCAGCACCCTAATCCCTACTACTTAAGTGTTATGCTTATCATTTGTGTTGTGTTTTTTGTGATAAAAGGCTTCTTGTTTTCTTGATATCTTCTCATTTCTATATCAGGTTATGACATATTTTCTTAGAAAATGTGAGTATGAGAAATTTCTGGGATTATCTGTGCTATTACATTTTAAGATATAGTACATAGATTATTTGAATTATTTTAAGAAGAGTTCAGTCTAAAGATAGCTAAGAAAAATTGCACTTATTAGGTTAGAATGCCTTAGGTAGGACACATCCCAGATTACCTTGTTTTCCATGTTAGATATCCCAGAAAGTACATATGAAGTTTCATCATTATGATAGATATATGTACTTAGTGCATAGATATATGCACTTAGTGCTAGTGACTTTTGCCGGAAACAGGTAGAGTTATGATTAAGCTTTTTCTGTTCACTTTATATTTGATTCTTTTTCTTTGACAGGGCCAGCTGTAGACTGGTGGGCTCTAGGAGTGTGCCTTTTTGAGTTCATGACAGGCATTCCACCATTTAATGATGAAACACCAGAAGCCGTTTTTCATAATATTTTGCAACGAGGTAACATACTGATAGTATTTTTTGTGTCACCTTTTGTTTTACAGCTCAGCGATCATAACATGATTTGATTGTAAAACCTCCAGATCCCTTTTACTGGGCTTTTGCAGTTTCAAGACTGAGCAAAATCCAGTAGCAGAAAAATTTTTAACTCCTTTGCAGGTAGAGATTCCTGAACAAGATTTTATATTTTTCTTTCATTGACGACAATACCTACAACCTTGTTGAAAGTGACATTTCATTCATAGCATAACCTCATGGAGTTGGAGTCTAGTAATGCCACCATTCATCACACGTATAGGAAAGCTGCTAAAAGCAGTGAGAAGTATTTATCAAGAGGGTAAGGCATGTGTGAGGGTAGGAAGAAAGGAATGTGAGTGGTTGCAGATTAAGATGGGCCTGCAGTAGAGGTATGTGATGACCCCACAGCTGTTTAACCTGTGCATAGATTGTATGGTAAAGGAGATAAACACAAGGGTCTTGGAGAGCAGGGCAGGTTTGCAGTCTGTTGGGAGTGGGTGGGCTTGAAAGGAGAGTCAGTTGCTTGCTCCTTGCTTATGACATGGCTCTAGTAGCAGACACAGTATTAGAACTGCAGAAACTGTTGACTAAGTTGAACTGTCATAGAAAGATTGTTCACAACCAGGTATGCAAGATTGAGACAGGACTCCACAATTCTTAACCTTACAAAACAGTATTGTTTTCGATGTCTGTCTTCATGTGCATTTTCAAAGGAAAATGAAAAAAAAATCTATGAAACGATAGATAGATGAGCATTCAAAAGTGCTGAGTGAGGGGTGTGGATGTTATACACCTGTACCTGTAATAGATTTTGTATGAATACTAAAGAGAGCGACATTTTTTCCCACACCTGGTGACAGAAGAAACCTGTTGTGCTAGGCTGCAGGTTTTCATTTTCTCCACCATCTTGTATAGGGCATCAAGAGTCCTTTCTTTCTATTCATATTCTCTCCTTCCTTGGTTTGTTCCCTTATGCCTAAAATTTGTCATTTGTCTGGCTTCACTTCTCGTAGTTATATCTCTGTGTCCTGTTCATATCAATTTGTGTTTTGTGTTATCCCTGCCTCTTGGTGAGCCTAATCATACATGATTTCATAAAGCAACATCTCTCCTACAGTAACATTTTGCACATATGTGGATGGTAGAACCAGTATTTGTGTTTGTTAAGTGTATTTAGGCATTTTTGCCCTCTGCCTGTGGCCTGTTAAGGGAGAGGCATTAAAGGCTAAAAAGCACCACTGGAGTTCTCCACTTATGGTGACTCTTTTGCTTTAGCCACCCCCTTGGGGTAATTCCTAAAGGGAACAGGTATCAGAGACATAGATAGATAGATGAAATCTATGTTGTCCCCAATACAATATCCTTTTCCTGCCAGAACTGCCTATTTTCAGTGCTTACAGTAAGCATCTTTATATTATGTTTTATGATTGAAGTACTGAATCCTCCATGATATGTTAGCTCTAAAGATTTTATATTCTTATCGGTTCCTGAATTTTTTGGCTGTGAAAGTCATATCAAATGGTCTCTAATTGAATATCCTCTTTACTTCCATTATACCACCTTAGACATTCCTTGGCCAAAGGGTGATGAAGCACTGTCTGCAGCTGCTGTTGAGATTATAGACAAGCTCTTGGCATATGATCCAAAAATACGTGCAGATTTTGAGTCCATCAAGTCTAGTCCCCTTTTTTCTTGCATTGACTGGGCCAGTCTGAAAGATATTCAAGCACCATTTGTCCCTCAACCAGATGATGCAATGGACACCACATACTTTGAAGGTAAGCTTATCATCTGGGTCAATCTGTTCAATTCTTGATTTACTCTAGATATACAGCAGAGACAGAGGGCAATGTTTTGTGTTTGCTGTTTTCCTGTGGGGAGGGGTAGCGACAGGAATGGATGAAGGCAAGCGAGTATGAATATGTACATGTGTATGTATGTAATGTCTGCATATATGTATGTATATGTTGATATGACTTCACATTACATATTCTCCTCAAACATCTCATTTCCAACACATCCACCCTCCTTCGCACAACTCTGTCTACAGCCCATACCTCGCAACCATATAACATTATTGGAACCACTGTTCCTTCAAACATACCCATTTTTTGCTTTCCGAGATAATGCTCTCGACTTGCACCCATTTTTCAATGCTCCCAGAACTTTCGCCCCCTCCCCCACCCTGTGACTCACTTCTGCTTCCATGGTTCCATCTGCTGCCAAATCCACTCCCAGATATCTAAAACTCTTCACTTCCTCCAGTTTTTCTCCATTCAAACTTACCTCCCAGTTGACTTGTCCCTCAACCCTACTGTACCTAATAACCTTGCTCTTATTCACATTTACTTTCAGCTTTCTTCTTTCACACACTTTACCAAAGTCAGTCACCAGCTTCTGCAGTTTCTCCCCCAAATCAGCCACCAGTGCCATATCATGAGCAAACAACAACTGACTCACTTCCCAAGCCCTCTCATCCACAACAGACTGCATACTTGCCAATCTCCAAAACTCTTGCATTCACCTTCCTAACAACCCCATCCATAAACAAATTAAACAACCGTGGAGACATCATACACCCCTGCCGCAAACCAACACTCACCGAGAACCAGTCACTTTCCTCTCTTCCTACTCGTACACATGCCTTACATCCTCGATAAAAACTTTTCACAGCTTCTAGCAACTTGCCTACCCCACCATAATATTCTTAATACCTTCCACAGAGCATCTCTATCAGCTCTATCATATGCCTTCTCCAGATCCATAAATGCTACATACAAATCCATTTGTTTTTCTAAGTATTTCTCACATATATTCTTCAAAGCAAACACCTGATCCACACATCCTCTACCACTTCTGAAACCACACTGCTCTTCCCCAATCTGATGCTCTGTACATGCCTTCACCCTCTCAATCAGTACCCTCCCATATAATTTCCCAGAAATACTCAACAAACTTATACCTCTGTAATTTGAGCACTCACCTTTATCCCCTTTGCCTTTGTACAATGGCACTATGCATGCATTCCGCCAATCCTCAGGCACCTCACCATGAGCCATACATATATTAAATATCCTTACCAGCCAGTCAACAACACAGTTACCCCCTTTTTTAATAAATTCCACTACAATACCATCCAAGCCCGCCGCCTTGCCAGCTTTCATCTTCCGTAAAGCTTTCACTACCTCTTCTCTGTTTACCAAATCATTCTCCCTAATCCTCTCACTTCGCACACCACCTCAACCAAAACACCCTATATCTGCCACTCTATCATCTAAAACATTCAACAAACCTTCAAAATGCTCACTCCATCTCCTTCTCACATCCCCACTACTTGTTATTACCTCCCCATTAGCCCCCTTCACCAGTTTTCCCATTTGTTTTCTCTTGTCTTATTCACTTTATTTACCTCCTTCCAAAGTATCTTTTTATTCTCCCTAAAATTTAATGATACTTTCTCACCCCAACTCTCATATATATATGTGTGTGTGTGTGTGTGTGTGTGTATGAGTGGATGGGCCATTCTTCGTCTGTTTCCTGGTGCTACCTCGCTGATGCAAGAAACAGTGATTATGTATAAAAGATATATTATTATCATTATTATTATTATTATTATTATTATTATTATTATTATTATTATTATTATTTTTTTTTTTTTTTTTTTTTTTTATACTTTGTCGCTGTCTCCTGCGTCTGCGAGGTAGCGCAAGGAAACAGACGAAAGAAATGGCCATTATCATTATTATTATTATTATTAGTTTTGTTATTATTATTTAAGTAACCTCAGGACCATTTTCTGTGAAAGAGTCCTGGTGTTACCCACGATGTATCTAAAGGCTTCTGTAGCCCAAGTGGAAATGTAGATTCCTTTGGAGTGAGAAGTTCTTCGATAAGTCTGTACTCTTAATGATATAGCCTCACCAGAGCTGACTTTTCACTTGCAGTATGATTTCAAGCAGAGTTCAGTAACACCTTGATTTTAGTATGAAGTAGATTTGTGTGTGTGACTAGGTGGCTGATTGTGATCCTCCTGTTTCAGCAAGGTCACGCAACACCCAGTAGGCCTAAAACCACAGATATTGTGTGGATGTTGGTAATTTAAGCAGTAACCACTTCAATGCCTGCCTGTATTCTTCTAGTGTTTAACTTATACTTTTCTTGCATTCATATATCTTCCTTTGAGGTGTAGGTGGTCATCCCACAACACCCCTTCAACAGGTCCAATCTTGATAAGGGTACCAGTGCCCACAAGCAAAGGTTTTTCAGTAGAAAATAGTTAGGAGAGTAGATCAAGTAAAGAATGATGTGACAAGTAGAGACAAAATGTATAGGAATATACGTGAGGTGATTGTGCATGAATATGAGATTTTTATTTATGTGTCATGGATTTTCACACTACTGCTACCCCCATCTCTTAGCCTTGTATATATACCAGGTGAAAAATGTAGCTGCATGAGTCCCTTTATTCTGTTAATGGTGTTTGGAATAGAGTCTTTATGGGTTTTATTATAAACACTGAAAATAACATGATAGATCAAGAAAATTAGCCTTCCTTCAGTTTTCCACTGAAGACTAATCAGTGAGATTTACTTCCTTTATATGACAGTTATTGTGATTAGAACTGTTCTCTGGTGTACTGTATAATCTTTGTAGGAGTTGGTACTGTTAGGTTTATTGATGTATTTCAACATATTGTTTTTCCACAGCCTTAATTATTTTCCTCATAAACTTTCAGCTCGCAACAATATCCAGCATCTCACAGTATCCAACTTTGATCTGTGATGTGAGTTTACACCAAGAGAAACCAGCAAGTTTGAATGAAGAGCTTTTATGGCTGACCAGTGTATATGAGTATCAAACTTCCTACTGATTGTTACAAGCTAAGCAGTTGCATGAAATATGATGTTGCTTGAAGTTTTGTTGAAAGGAACAGTTTACTGATGTCTTTATTTTTTGTATCCTCTAGTTTTCTGTATTTTGACTGAAAAATAATCCTGCTGTGCTTCAGCTTGTTAAGTAAACTTGTATTTTTTGCTGAGATTAATAGAACAGATACACCAAAATTACTTATGATTCCTTAGAGCTTTTTAGTTTTTATGTGCTTATTTTAGAACTTTTATTGTATTAGTAGTAGAATGTCTTTATCTTGCTAAGGGTTTCATATGTTTAAGGAACCTCTTGAATTTTCACAAAAAAGTCAATACAGAGATGAATTTGTGTATCTTGCAAAGGGACAATGGTCTCTTGATAATCTTGTATGTATTCACGAAGGGATCACTTCACAGGTAAATTATCTTGCTATGGGATCCTTTTACCCTGATAATTTCTTCTCTTTGCAGGAAGATTACTTCAGAGGTAGAATATGTACATATTTGCTAAGGAATAGCAGTGCCTAGGTATTTTCAAGTCCCATAGAAAGATCACAGCAAACATTTGTATATCTTACTCATCACATGGCATGGATGTCATTAGAAAGATAAATGTACTTATGTTGCTAACTAATCCTGGTGTTAAGATAACTTTATCAGTTTTGTCAAAAAAAGATTTCCTGCAATGTATGTTTGCATATCTTGTCAAGGAAACCTCATGCACAGATGACCACTTTATTCCCCAAAAGGAGATCATTTCAGAGGTATTTTCATAACTCCTACCAAGTAATTTTGGTACCCTTTTCATTTGTCACAAAGTGGTTATTGCATAGGTAATTCAGTTACAGTTTAGGAATTTGGGATTATTGTTACTTTCACTGCTAATTCTCACGTTTTAGTTTGGACATTAATGCTGCTATGGCATCTTAAAGTTATTAATGTTATTAGATATGGCTAAAAAATGTGTCGACATGCGGTAGTGAATTTTACCTTATTTTATATTCTTTCTTCATAATGTATACCTCTTTAAAGTTTTAATATCACTGTCCACTGCTGTATGTATCAACAGTATTATTCTGCATATGGATTAGGGGCTGGGCCACCAGTTTGCAAAAATTATTCAAATAAATGATACATATAGCTTCAGAGAGAAGCTGTATGCACCTGATTTAGCATGGGTAAATTGCTATGGAGAAAATGAGAGTGATCAGTTCTTAAAAGCATAAGTGCTCATTGTTATACACCTGACCTACCCCATGTAAATGGGAATGGACGAAAAGATGATTGATAGATAGGCTTGAGTAAAATGTTGTACTGGATGTAGTTAAGCACATTGATTCAGCAATATCTCAGTAGAGGTAGAATGTGAAAATTTACCTTTTTAGTCATGTGTTTAGAAAACTAGATTGTGCTGAACTTATGCTTTTCATAAAAGGCCATTATAACTGAAACCGTGCAATTTCATAAAAGGCTGTTAACGCTAAAACGTGCAAATATATCTGTGTGGACTTGAAATTATTAGGATAAAGCCCTGGAAAATTGATTTCATTCCTCTGTTTGACTACTGACTGTAAGTGTGTGTGTGTATATATATATATATGATAATGATAATAATAATATGAGAGTGTTATTATTTAAGTATTCAGTACTGTATGAATATGTAGTCTAGTCAGATACTTATGGTGTATAAACTTTGGTTATTAGTTTTAGTTTTTATATAGTGCTGATATTTTTTGGCTGACCTTTCCCTGTCTTATATTGCCATTTCAGAGTGCAGTACTGGTGTGGTCCATACAGAATTATCTTGACATACTGTAATTACATCATATCTTACACTCTCCTTCCTTTTACTCTTTCACCATGTTATGTAGTTCTTATGTGTAGTTTTTGTTTGAAATACTGTTCCATTCATCCCACAACCTCATACAACCTTAGCATGACCATCTTGCTCTATGAAACACCACTTCACCCATTTGTTTTCCACAGTCCGTCCTCCTTATCTAGGACACACATAATGCAAGTGTACTTCCAGCAGCCTCACCTGCATATTGATATTCATAGAGTTCTCCTTAAATCATATCCAATGCAATCCTTTTTCTTATTTCCTCCTCCATTCTTCCATCCCAGAAAACTGCATCATTTAAGTATTCAAAATGCTGTCATTCCCTTCTCTTAAACAATTTCATGTGTTTTTATATAATTTTGTTATTATGCATATCATGATCATACGAGTATTTACCTTGCATACACTTCGTGCTTTTGATAGTCAGCACATAGAATAACAACCTGTTAATTAAAGATATTACATGCTTTGTGCACATGTAACCAAAAGGAATGCCTAACAACTATATCCTTGGTTGTGTGATCAAGTATTTGAAGGTTGGATATACCTGCTCTTGGTTAATTTGCTCCCACCTTCTGTTCCCTTCCTTCATGGTATTAGATGAAGCTGTAAGCCTCATCTGATTAACAGGAAGTGAGATATAATTCATTTAAATGAAGGTTCTTGTTTTTTGGTTTTTGGTTTTATTCACTTGATTACTGCAAGGTATGGTGAGTGCACTCTTTGGAAAACAACTCTTAAATGTGACCCCCTGCTACTTATCTGTTGATATACATATATATCTTTCACCATTAACCCTTTCACTGCGTTTGAAGTAGGAGTTTTAAAAGGTAGGATCCAAATGTTTATATGTATCCTTCCTTTTAAAACTCCTTCACAAGATGATTTGTTCAAATATTCATGGTGAATGTTGGCCCATGTGTACTTCCTAATCATCACTTTTCTGATAAGTCATTTATGTCATTCCAATCTCTGTCTAACTTTGTCTCTGTTCTTCCATAATATGATGTACATGGCAACTTCCATGATGCAATCACATTACAGCACCACAATTTGCATCTTAATCTCGTATTGTAATTAGCCTAACACTGCTAAAGATCTTTGTACCTTTTCCTGTATCCCACATTTCATTGTTCATGTTTATACAGTTTATGATGTTTCCTCAGCTTTTTTTTTGTTATCTTCTGTTCTGGAGAGAATGTTGGCTGGAGAAGGTTGTCTCCATCCAGCAGATAACCTCATTATTACCCATAAGGCCTTTGTTACTGGCTTACCCATATACTCCCATGTAGTGGTAAAAAACTGTGATGTTGTCTTCCATTGACTACATCAGCTGGGATAGTTGATCTGATAGCCTGTCATCTAAGATTATACTGATGAAAATGGTAATTATTTGAATACTGCATATTGGTATGCCTTCCATTTATTCATCTAATACAATAAGATTATGACATGGTTTAGGGTCTTACTTTTATGACCAATCTCACACCCACACCCACAAAAAAACTTTATTCCAGTGAACTGCCTTCAGATAATGATTTCACTGTCTAGAATCTAAACTTTAGATTCTACACTATGAAATTATTCTTGTAAGGCAGTTCTTAGGTATAAAAGTAGTGTTTTGGGAGTGTGGGTGTGAGATTGGTCATCAACATGAATTAATATTCTAAGTGTACTTGACAATGATAGTATGGCATTGCACTTCGCTTCATTGTTGTCTGTAGTAATTTGTATAAAGATGAATATTTTTCTTGAACCACCTCCTGGAAAGTGGCATACTTTTGTAAATGGATATGTAGAAAGTCAGTTGGTTCTGCACATAAACAGAATTATATTCTTGGCATTGCAGGTATACTGATTTATGTTATTGGCATTATTGGTCCTGAGCACATGATTGCTATTACATGCACACAAACATCATTTTTTACAAATATTGGCATGTGCTGTCATATCCTCACTGGCATCACATTGACATGTGACACTCTGAAATTATTGTGTAATGAAAAAGATGCTAATAATCATTCAAGAACTGCTTCTAGCATATACTGTGATAAATCAAATACCATAAGTATTTGGTATATCCTTGTCAAATCTGCTTGATAAAAAAGCCATATAGGAATCATGATGAAATGATCAGATATATAATACATGTATGTGCATACCATAGTAAATATTGCTCTGTTTTTTACTGTTCTTGCTATATGCATTATCTGTTGCTTTATACACAGGTGAAGTGAAACCCTTTTTCAGTATGTGACTGCATTCTGATGAAAATTACAGATTGAAAATGTATGTATCAGTACATACATTCAGCTGTTTATGATTAGTTGTTATTGGCCTTAATGAGAACAGCATTATACCAAATACACATAAAAATGGTGTGTTGAAATGTGAAAAATCTTTCCTTTTGTCAGGATAGTCCTATGAGCTAGATGTTAAAACATTTCTGTGATAAGACCAATTTTGTATGACTGGCCTCATCTGAGAGTCTGTGATCCCATTCCCATTTTGTTTGCATAGTACATATCCTTGAAATCATATTCAGGCCTTCCCTGGATTCTGTGCTCGTAGTTAAGCCTGTATGTAGGAGTCTTGTGGTACCATGGTGGTCATGGAACATGCAGAATAGCATATCTTAGTAACAAATGGGATCATGAACTCCCAGGGTGGTACTAATTGAGCTAATTTGGATCTAGAATTGGGAAATATCCACTTATTATCCAAACTCAGGATGAATTTTGTGAAGGAAAAAACAATAGGAGTAATTTTGTAATCTAGTATCTGATGTTAAGATTTGTCTCTACTAATTTCATTTAGCACAGACAATTTATCTAATGCCTGGAACATTTAATGTCACTTTCCTATAGTTGTGTACTTTTAAATGCCCTCATTATCTATAGTCACAGGAAAAATTCTGGTAGGGAAAACAGTGTGAGAAGTTTCATAATCTAGTTTGTAATGGCAAGATTTGTGTGCTGAATTGTTTGAAGTACAGATAATTTGGCATTTTTGTGGCCACTGTCCATCAGTTTTTGGTATATCAAAAACCATGAGAACCTTTTTTTTTATCTCATGTTGGTTAGGGATCCAGCCCACCTGATGAGGGAAATACCTGATGTCACTTGCTATACTTTATCAACCCATTTTTAAGCCAACCCATCATATGCTGTACAGTGTATAGTATCATGTATTTCAAGAGCTACACCAGGTAATTTCATTGATGAGATAGATGAACCCAAGACTAATAATGTCAAGGTTATGTTAAATACATGCAGAAAGCATAATGTGTCTTGGAGAGATATATGAAATTTTTTACTCAAAATCAAAGCTATCATCATTCGCCAATTACTCCTCCCTTCCTGCCTTTGATGTCACTTCATCCATCCTTCACCATGCAGTTGCCAGCTGTTCATGTAGTAAATTCTCCTCCTCCAAAAGGAGAGGCCTCATTCTAATTTTTCTAACAGGGTAAGAAAACTAGGCTTGTAGCTAGTAGTAATGAGGCATCACTGCCAAATGTTGAAACCAGTTGTCATCTTAAAGTTGAACCCATCTCAGAATGACAACAGTCATTTCAGTCATCCTGTTAGGAGAATATATGGGTGGCTTCTGCTTACATGTAGGATGCACATGGACATGTTCCTGTAAGTCCCCCTTTTTGGAATTTTGGCTCCC
The DNA here is from genome assembly GCF_036320965.1 of Panulirus ornatus. NCBI lineage: Eukaryota > Metazoa > Arthropoda > Malacostraca > Decapoda > Palinuridae > Panulirus > Panulirus ornatus. The sequence goes on from NC_092227.1 coordinate 2,542,071, forward strand.
TAATTCAGACCCCAAGCCTTCAGACTCATTGCCATGCCTTTCATTCACATACGGCACCAGGATTATACACAAAATTGGTGATGGTAAATAGGTATCTGTAAAGAGGAGGTTTAGAAATCTTTCCTTGTCTAAATGATTGGCTTATATAGATGTGATTTTGCATCTTCTGCATACAAAAGGTCTTTTATTTTGAGGTTTGCTATTCATGTGATGAAATATAAACTGGATTTTAAATTTTTTTTAATAAGTTGGCTGTAGTTTGTACTGGAGAATGATAAAGGATTGACCATAAACAATATTTCTAGTGAGAAAACTGCCATAAACTCAGATAATGGTCCATTGTAAAGATAGGATTTATATAAAAAAACAAGGAGTGGATACTTTTTTTTATTTTCATTAATGACAGTCTTATAAAAACATATACCAGGCTTCTAAAGAGGGATACAAATACTTCTGATAAAAAATACGATTTTTTTTCTTCTGCAATGTATGATTAATAAGTATCACTATATCATGATTTTTCTCAAGACACTCCCAAATAATTCATACCTGTATCATAATTCTCAGAAGCTCTGGTAAATAAGATAGATTTTTGTTTCTTATCACTTACCGATAATATTCATTTGTATTTACAGTATATACAATATAGAACAAGAACATAATTTACAACTAAATGTTAATAAATAATTATACATATCCAATTATGGACTTCTTGCACATTTGCACGCAGAAATATGCATAGAAGATTAGCCGTCAGGGCATTAGTACATAAAGTTCTACAGTGATGTGCCAGCTACAACCACTCAAAGGGTTACAAAGAATATGTGAACCATAAAGAGAAGTTGAGAATGCATTGATTTGTATCATGAACAGCAACATTAATTAGGTCTATGTTATCTTTTAGTTCTATTAAATGCATGAGTACATAAAGGAGTTATTTTTGGGTGAAAACTTGATTTCTTGATGAAGGCATGGCTTCTTAGGAATAAGCAAAACTAAGGTTATTTGATATGAAATTACAAGTAATATAGCATCCTAAATGTTTCAGCATAACCTGTTCCTTTCACTTCTTCTGTATATAACAAATGTGTATTTCCTTAATTAGATTTATTTTCAAGTCATTTTCATTCAAACAATATCAAAATCTTATCTCTTATCAAATTATCATATTTCAAGGTCAAAATTTCTGCTCTCATAGTGTAATATTCTGTGGTTCACATAACCTCCAGCTAACCCACACAGTCACACAAACACTACCAGGTATGGCTACGGTGCTTTACACAGTGGTAATAAAGCTCAGACAACCAGGAGCTTGGTGGCTGTGGCCAGGCTGTAACTACCACATCACCAAAATTATCATTAATACTTGCACCACCATCATAACATCAATCAAAATGCGAATCCAGCTGTCATATTTTACCTTGAGCAAGTTGAGCATCACCTATGTATCTTGTCTGGTTTCCCCTTTCTGTGATCAAATTACCTTAGTAACCAATATGAAAGCACTGAGATATTGTTTAATGACCACAGAAGGGAGATACAAACTATATGCATTAAACACCCATAAAACTGACATTTCAACTGTCCTCTGTATATAGTAAATACTACGTGGATAATACAATAATTACATTTATTGACAATTGGCATTCACAGTCAAAAATTTTTCCTTGCCTTGAATTATTTTGTTAATGTCACAATGGTGGTTTTGGGATGGTAGAAGTCTGATAGCACAGATTAAAAAGACTGTTGACATTTATAACAGACAATATAGTTTTGAGCAAAGCTGAGTACATGTTAAGGATGAAAGTCATATACTGTTCCAGTTAAATTTGAGACAACAATACAAAACTTCCAAAGAGTTGAAGTTAGATGCTAAGGTTGAAATCACTTTTGTGTTCGAAGTTAGTAAAGGATGGTAGATATTTCATCAGTATTAGTAGATTTAGTTGGAATGTAGCACAGAGGCATTGCCAATCAGACTATCATTGCTACATAGAAGATGGTCAGTGAAACAAACCCAACAGATAGACCCTAAAGAACTTCTGTGAGTTGGTATATCAATGAAAATTATGTGCATTTGTTTATACATAGTTGCTTACTGCCCAGGAGTCCCTTCTGTGTCTACAAGGATTCTGCAACCCTCATGTAGTTAGTTGGTCATGTCCACCGGTCTGGACCACAGGTTAAGTGTAGTGATGTTGGATGCAATTCTTATGTGCAGAGAGTGCAAAGCAATTGAGTGGCAAGTGCTCTGTGTCTTTGTTATGGTAGTTGCAACTTGGGCATCAAGGATCTTAGGATATGTTGAAACAGTGTGTGATTTCCAGAACACAGGTGGGAGAGCATGACTCTGTATGTTGGGAAGTGTGGCTTCTGTTGGGTATATGTCTGATGGTTTAGAGTTTAAGTTTAGTGTTTTTAAGCTTCTTTCAGTGTGTGTTTTTCAGTGTTATATTTGTTAGGCAGGGGCGATATGTGAATAGAGATTCATGAAATGTGAGACAGGGGTATGCTTTTTATTTCTATTTGGGGACTGGTGGTTTGTTATGGAGTGGTTGAATGGAAGGGGTCAACTTCTGTTACATAGAGCTGTCCGCCAAAACATGTGGAGGTGGGACTGTATTGGGAGGATCTTTGTTTCACAGCGTAGGTGTTGAGTGTTTGTGGCTGCTGGATAACCAGTAACATTATATAATATATATATATTTGTTGGAAAGGATCACAATTTTGCATGTGATCAAGATATTCCTATGAGTCCACGGAGAAAATGGGAACTTATCGTGTTTCATTTTCCCCATGGACTCACAGGAATATATATATATTTATATATATGAATTATGTACATGTGTCTATATGTATATGTCTGTGTGTGTATATATATGTATACGTTGAGATGTATAGGTATGTATATGTGCATGTGTGGAAGTGTATGTATATACATGTGTCTGGCAACATGTTTCCACAATGCCACAGGTTATATAGTGTTAACTAGTGGCTGTGTTTATACAGGGAGAGTACTGGGAAACTGAGCAGCAAGTGTTAGTATCTTGACTAAGGTAGTTGCCTTGTGTGTTTGAAGGGACTTGATGTATGTTGGATTGGTGTTTGCTGTATTGTAAAGATGGGTGATGTCCAGAGCATAAGCAGGAAAGCATAACTCATGTATGTCTGGAGACTGTGGCTTCAGATAGGTGTATGTCTGGTGAGGTGGAGTTCAAGACTGTATTGGGAAGTCTGTCGTTAGTTGCTTGTCGGGTCGCTTCGCTGTTTGTGTTTTGTCAATGTTAAATTTTTGGGGTTGGTGGACATGTAAATATAAACTGCTAAAGTGTAAGGCCAGGGTAAGCTATTACTTCTGTTTGGGTGTTGGGGGTTTGTTATGGATTCGTGATGCCAGACTCCACCAGCTTAAGGAGTCACCTCTGGGGAGGCTGCATCATCATCGGTAAGCAAAAGGGAGCACAATCTCATTAAACAACTTCTCACTTAAGAGGACTCCATCCTGTACTTGCTACTAAGTGTAGTGTAATGTAGCCTTGAATCTACAGGAGTTCTGGTATTACAGCCCCAAAACACCTTTATGAAAGGAATGCTGGGGGTGTATAATATCAATAATAAGAATAAAATAATAATACTGTAATAATAATAATAATAATAATATGTATATATATATATATATATATATATATATATATATATATATATATATATATATATATATATATGTGTATATATATTTTTTTTTTCTTTCAAATTATTCGCCATTTCCCACATTAGCAAGGTAGCGCTAAGAACAGAGGACTGGGCCTGTGAGGGAATATCCCCACCTGGCCCCATTCTCTGCTCCTTCTTTTGGAAAATTAAAAAAAAAAAATGAGGGGAGGATTTCCAGCCCCCCGCTCCCTCCCCTTTTAGTCGCCTTTTACGACACGCAGGGAATACGTGGGAAGTATTCTTTCTCCCCTATCCCCAGGGATATATATATATATATATATATATATATATATATTATTCATTATTATTATACAACCAAAAGACCCTTCTTACAGAGCACCCAGCAGCTTCAAGGCTTGTGGTTACATCACTTGTGAAAAGTCACCTTTGATTAAGCTGTACCATTGTCAGTTAATGAAAGTAAGTACAATCTTGCCGAGGAACTTCTTCCTCCAAAAAAGTTCCTTATCTCCATGCTCCTGATTATGGGCAACCTTAAAGTTACATGAGGCCCATAAAAGGGAGGTAGCGATGCTATTTCCTGTGGGACGGGGTAGCGACAGGAATGGATGAAGGCAAGCAAGTATGAATATGCACATGTGTATATATGTATGTCTGTGTTTGTATACATATGTGTATAAGAGTGGATGAGCCATTCTTCGCGTTTCCTGGTGCTACCTCACTGACGCGGGGAACAGCAATTAAGCATAATAATAATAATAATATATTTATATAATTTATTTGATTAACTAACCCGGGACCCCTTCCTTGGTGCTCCTACTACTTCAGAGCTGTGCTACAATCAGCAGTAGGGTAATGATAGACTCCTTTGGAGTAAGAAATTTCTCAATGAGATTGTACTATTTTTCTCCCACTGACAATGCAACCTCGCAAAAGGTGACCTTTCACTTGCTGCATACCAACATGCAGGCAAAGTTCATCTACTAATTCCTCAATGCTTCCTTCAGCTACAGTAGAAGTAGCAGGGAATGGATGGACTCCTTCAGTATGAGCAGTTCCCTGATGAGGTTGTACTCCTTTTTCTTTCAAATGATGATACAACCTTGCAAAAGGTAATTTTTCAAATTTGGTATAACCTCTTGCAGGCAGGGTCCAGTAATGCCTAAATATACACACTTACTCTCTATTTGTGCATTATGGGAAGAAGTCCTACTCTCACAGCTTTATCTCCCTTAACTTTCTTTGCTAACAAAGAACTTTTTTAAATTCTAATATAATCACTGATTCTTCAGTTTGTCCCTCTCTCTCACCAGTCATGATATAAGTCATTTCTTGTTACTTCCTGTGGTAATTACATTTGTATTTTCTTTACAAGGTTGTTTAAAATCTACTCTGATGAATCGACTTGGAATATTTTTTACGATCATGTCTCCCCTCTTCCTTTTCTCTAACATTAATCCAAGGCACCATCCTATCCCTATAACTCAGCTCTCTTTCTTCAGATGTAGTCTTGCTCTTCAATGAACCATTTATTATAAATCTTTGTTTCTTCAAGTGGAATGACCATACCATTGGTACATCCTATAATTTGGGTCTAATTGATGAGATGCTATAAATAGGTCCTTGTCCATGTACTTGAAGGCAATTTTGATATTAACCAATTGATAATTTACCATGATTAACACCAAAATCACTTTATATATGAGACTACAATTTATCTCCTGCAAGATATGAGTTATAATTAAGCCTCCATTCACTATACCTCATATTCCTCAACTTACAATTGGTTTGTGTTTGTATATGTGTGTAATTACGTATCTGTACCGTATTGGGAGGGAGTTTTACACATGTGGGGCCCCGTGTATGCATGTATGTGTTACACATATTTTGTTGTTGGTCCAGTAAATTCATTTAGGCATATATTTCTTGGGCTTGTAACACTTATAAAAAATATATAATCATTTGTATTTTCTTTGGAAAATACAAAGATTTTCATAAAAAATTTTTTCTCTTAAATTTTTTGTCAACATAACATTGTGAGGTTAATTTGTGACTTTATTAACAAAGGGACGGTCGTATTGTCTTGCTAGGTGGTGAAGGGGAAGTCAAAGGTCACAAAGACAAACAAGGTCATCACAGTTCAAGGTGACATGTAGGCACAATAACCTAAATCGTTTAGTCAGTCTTCTTTGGTAGCAATAACAACAAAGGTCATCAAATCAATACCTGAGTCTTTTGAGATCAAAATTTAGGTTATCAAGGTTACAACAGCATACAAGATTACAGAAGGCAACAACATGAGCTGTAATGACCTTTAAACTTCCCCAAATTTTCCTAAGTCACAAGGCACAACTTTCTGTGTTTGTACCAGAGTGAGAAGGTCTGGCTATACTTGAATGTGAATATCAAAGGCTGCTTTGTTGTTTTTTCTGTGAACTAAATAGGTAATTGATTACCATTATCATTTTAACAGAGAATATTTCCCACAGAAAACACATTCCTGTATGCCACACCTTCTGAAACATCATTTCAATAAAAAAATGGTCCCATTGTTGGTACATTGCAAGCCTACAATAAAGGAAACTTTCTCTAAGTTTTAAGCAGTTAACTGGAGAGAAGGACTTTGCTTTTTGTCAAAATACTATTGTGTTGTGAGATCCAAAACCTTAACTCCCTATTATTGTTCTTCCTTTGTTCTAGGCAGTATGATGTGATGCTACTGAAAACAGTGCAAATCATCTACACAGTAGCACATTACTGGTACCAAATGTAAGTGCTTCTGTGTTGCTGAAAAGCGCAGTTTCAAGTTGTAGGGCACTACACTTTTGTAAGGTAAATCATAAACATACAGCAGCTCTTGTTCCATCATATGGTACAATTGTGATATTATCCTTTCATACTCTCATTCAATAAAATCTCTCTCTCTCTCTCTCTCTCTCTCTCTCTCTCTCTCTCTCTCTCTCTCTCTCTCTCTCTCTCTCTCTCACCAGGTAATCTTGTGTACTTTGAAAATTCAAATTCTAATTTTGCAATAACGATTTGCTTGTTTTTAACACCTTTAACTGGAATTGTTCTAATGCTAACAATGTATGCTTATCTTTTTATCAAACAACCATTTACCATTAAACGATGCATTAAGACTAAAAGCAAAGTCCTGAAAACCAGTTTGTCTCGATAAGGACAAGCAAGTACCTACAGGGGCTAAAACATATGCAACTGGGTGAGTGCTATCACAGAGAGTGCGGGACTAATATCACAGTCCATATGTTATTGCCAGCCAGAAGCATTGTCATACTTTGAGACACCAAAAGCCTTAATCAAGAATTGGTGTCACTTATCACAATGTTTAGGAAGGTAGGTTTAATTTTTGATCAAGCTTCCTTCTGCAACATAAAAATATTTATTACAAACTTCTCCAACCTTTGAAAGTCTCTTCCTTGTATGTGATTTCTTTTCCAATGATTCTGGCAGTGCTTATTATTGTGAAGTCACTTCTTATTGCACAACATCAGAGTAGAGAATTTCACACATATCCACATGTCCAACCAAGTACATCAACTAATTTTAAGTTAATAATGTCCATAGAGGTGTTTTTTTATGAATCAGGAAATAATTATTTATGAAATACATTGATACATCATGGACATGAGCAATCTACAAACTGAGCAAAGTTCTCTTCTTGATTAAGGAATCTGACCTTAATGCAGTTCAAGACCCCAACAGTCAGTCATTAGAACATGGACAGGAGTTCATGTGTTGAAATTTCCTACTCTGTTCTAAACCTACAAAAAAATTAAAGCTTTAAAAACAAACTATGTCTAAACAGCTAGGAACTCTTCAAGACTGGTGCATCTCTGTCTAATGCCATACTGATCACCAGCTTATCCTGCATCCAAGATAGTTAATCTAGCCGTAAATGTACTCAGTCCAGTCGTACACCTTTCTGCCTCTGTGAGGATAGTTCAATCCAAAAAGGCAAGTATAAAATTAAAATAATCATCAGAGTTCTTTACAAAAATATGGCACACAATTTATTTTGTTTTGAATGCCTAATGACATCACAAAATCCTTAGAGAGGCGCTATGAATTTTACTTACTACATTACTAACTGCCACCACGCAGTCACTACATCTGGAAACTATGGTTCCTCAACCTTTGCCAAGGTTATCTGCCTCACAAATAGCCAAATCTAACCAAAAAATTATACTACTACTAAACTGACAAAAGTCTCCAAAGTTCTGCTAATCTTTTGAAAGATTTAAGAAATGTTTCCACATGAAAAAGATTACTGGACAAATGAGGAACCATAGGTACACAGTTTATAGACTTAAAAATCTTGCAGTCAACATCATGGATGGAATGTAGGTCATATTTGTCAAGTTAAACATGTCAACTCTTTGGGTTATCACAAAGTGATACCTTGCGACCGTCACGGTCAGTGGTAAATAGTTTCCTTCATATATCATATATTCCCAGTATGAAGGTACAGGCAAACCTTAGACGTATTTTGTATGAAGCTCATAAGTCACCCAGGCATTCTTGCATCAGACTGAATCATAGATTGTTTAAACAAAATTTTTAAGGCAAGTGATGACTCACAGATGGAAACCAAACAGACAAACAGATCAACTACTATTACTCGACATACTACATTATAATCATGCGTCAATATATCACAGAAAGAGATTATGGTAAATGGTGAAATTATAATCTCAACTTCAAAGCCATATCATCACCAATACAAGACATATACTTATTATCCAGAAAATATGTGGGTTATTAAGAAAACAATCTATTTATAAGTGCTGAAGCTTGGCTCTTTTTCAAGATACTAAGTGGTACAATGCAAAACACAATAGGCAAATTAATAATAGTCAGGTACATCATTCAGTTCTGTCTGATGCCGAATGCCTGGTTTGCTGAACATTCCCATAAGCTGAAATATCACTTAGCTATCCAACTCAGTATTCAGTGGTGGAGGATAAGTTCAAATGTCAGGTTAGGACTACAGTTTCAGGACAAGCTCAGAGAGAATCTGGTTATAGTTGTGCTCAACATTGAGCGAAGGCAGGGAGATGGTGCGATCACCATCACGTAAGTTCACCATCTCAAGCACCTGTAAAAGAAAAAATTCAAGTTATAAGATGCAAGTCATTCAGAGCTACATGACAGATTACATCAAGAAATGTGAATAACAATGAGGTGTGAATTAAGAAAACAGTCAACAGAATGAAAGAGAATACAAAAAAAATTTGTTCTAAGAAAACCACGACATAGGAAGAATCACCAGATCCCTATACTTCAAATGCTAGTAAGTGACTGAAGAAAAACAGTATGTGGAAGGGAACAAACAGCACACAAATAAATACATAAGGTACAAGTATGAAAGAAAATGAAGTTATATTTTTGGTGTAGCAGTTAGCATTCCTGACCATGAAGCATTCATAGGCTATCCAGTGTTAATCTTGCATAGATTCGAATCATGATCACTGCAGTAACTCTGCACTCAAACCAACTGTTCATCTTTTCCTAGAGACTGATTGATAAACATGGTACCTGGTTATTGCTGAGGTACACACTATATGTATATATAAAGCATGAATGAGATGACCTTGATCACAGCATTTAATTGTCTGCGCCATCTAAGTTAATACCAAAAACAAAAATTTGACAAAGTACTTACATATTAAAGAATCAGTGAACTATGAAAAAAAATTCTAACACTGTTTTACTTTCTTATACGATTTAGTTAGCAGTCCTGGAAAATCTTTAGTTGGTACAACATAACAGTGTGCAAGGAATTTGACAAGCAGGCCCTAAAGATATCCTAAACTATACTTAACATTAAGAGACACTGAGGTGAAGGGATTGTATAACCTTGAGAGACTTAAGTAATTCATGATGTGATGCTTAATAAGATCAGTAATATAGCAGCGTCAGCATGGATCTGTTCTGCTTGACTTAAAGGGGTAGAAAATTATGACCACCAAGTCTTCAATATATGCCATGAATTTGACAGTGAGAATGGTAATCATAATTACTGCTGGGAAAGTTGTCAAAGAGTTGTAACAAGTCTATGTAATGAGAAGAATCATAATAAACATCATTCAAACAATAGATGTTACCAGTTGATCCAGCTGATAAGGACAATACAACAGTATACTCAACTTCATTAAAATACTAGGTGTTACTAGATGATAAGGACAATACATTAGAATTCAATTTGTCATAGTCCAGTAATTTTGTTGAAGAAATACTAAGATGTATTCTACACAAGAAATGTATATCATTGCTGATGTTTAGAGAAAACAGTGGAAGAAAAAAAGATAATAGTGAGCCATGTAACTAGTTATGTGATGAAAGTTATTAATATAAGGGAAAGAAAGCTGGTGATGAACATGTGCAATATACGCAATATAATAAAGTGAGTACAACAAGCTTACATGGTGACCAACAAACCATACCATACCCCTTTCTTTTTGCATTCCTTTAAGATCTTAACAAAAATCTAAACATGAGTCCCTGACCACCTTTCGAATACATTGAACCTCTCTTTTAAAAGACCAATGAAACTTTCTATCATTCATAAACCATTTCTACCCTATTTGGGTCCTCCAACCGTAATCTTACATTTACTACTACTAATTACGTCTTACTAAACACCCAACTCTGGCACTTTGGGAGAGTTCAGCTTTCATTCCAGCATGACTTCATTTCTAACTTTCCCTGGGAGGAGTATCATTTCACCAACCAGAATGCCCCTGGCTGTGCTGACCATATAGCGGAGGTTATCCAAGCCAGAAGTCTTATATCCCTTCTTCCACTGGACCTTTCTCCCTCTAGTTGCAGTATGATCGTTTAAGCATGCCTGCCACACCAGGAACAGAGCATATCAAGTCCTGAAACTCTCCCCTTCCCCCGAAGTTCATTCTGCTCTGAATCACATCAAGCACACCATAAACGAATCTTTTTTTTTTTTTTACTTGCCACAATCTTCATCCTCATTAAGATTAGCTTCAATTTCCTCATACTCTTCACCAAATACTGTCCTTAAATGCATCCTGAGTATCACAGTCTTGCTCTCACTCCTTTCTAGGACAACCCTACATACACTTCACTCTTCCAGTCAATCGGTCACCAAACTGTTCATGTCCAGCCACTTCAGAGAAACGTACACCTGCCCTTAACCTGGAAATTCCAGAGCAACATTCTCCAACCCACTTACATAAGCGGCATCCTGGCCTCTCGGTCATATTCTTTCTCGACATGTTTTCTAGAGGGCATCCCTTGCAAGTAGCCACAGATTCTGCACATTTCCCTAATGATGAACCACTCAATCGTCTCATGCGCCAAAACTAACCGAAAACTGTAGCTCAGACAGCAACTGGTTCACGGGCACTGGTTATTCCATGCCAAAAAAAACTGGGAAGTGGAGAGGGTCCTGTTACCGGGTTGGGTCTTTTTGTGAATTTCTGTTAATGCCTAAAATTCATGACACACTGTTTCTTCTGATTCGTTTTCCGTGTTCTGGGCAATCGGTGCATGTTCAAACGGAAACGCTTACCTGCTAGTTGATGTATGGTTTGAGATATCACAACTCCCTACAATAAAGTCAGTTCTGGTCAGAGGGAATCCTTTGTGGAGAATCACGCTTATCGAACATCAATGGGAGTTTTGCTCCTGCGTAGCGGTAGATCGTGTCGCAAAACTGTCAGGACGTTTTCCCGTCCATAATCTAAGGTCTCTAGCATAAAAGAATCCCGAGTGAACTTCTGGAAAGGCTGTTCCGAAGCCAACGACACCTTCAGGATCCGCACTGATGATGACACAGTATTGAACACACAGCATACTCAGCACTTTCGACAATGCTCAGCAATATCCCCGACCTTGCCCGGCCTGTAACACCAGTGATTTAACAAATACGATTCTTGATCTATCCCTCGATGGCACATGCCCTCATGCATAGTCCTCATTGCTTGATCACAGAGAACTGAGGGTACTAGCTCTTTGATCTCTTGCCTCCCGTGACTGTCCTACCGTCTGAACAAAACTGGTTCCTTCAGTTGCAGTATACTCTTGTTTCCACAGAACTCTGAACACACCTTCATCTTGGACATCTGACGCTCGATCTTCGCGAATTCACGTTTTATATTCCTTATCCACCATGGGATACATAAATCCTGATGCTGCAGGTACCTTAATTTTTCCTTAGACTAGATGGATTCAAAGGAGTTCCATGAGGGTCATCCTCATAGGAGTTGGTCTCCTACATTATCATTTCTTACCTCCCACAATAAAACAATGGTATCTTCAGCAACAGCCTCTATCTCTCTCAGTTTAATTTGCTTTTCTTGACAATGCATCAGCATCACCCATGCAACTTAACTGTTCGGTGCTCCCAGTCAAATTAAACTTTGCTAAGTCAGTCACCAATGATCTGACCTAAGCACTCTTTGCTGCGGGTGCATCCATGGTGTATTATCTGTAAGAACCATAAACTTGCTGCCCAATAAGTAATCCTTGACTTGTCTGCGGCTGCCTATTTCAGAGCCAGCAGCACGAGCTTCCTTCTGATGTAGTTTGTATATATGTTCCTTTCCGACCCTTTTAGAAGCTTTCTACGTGCATGTGCTAAAGGGTGCCTTCTCGCAAGCAATTCTTGCGACACCATTTTCCACAACCCCAGGAAAAGCTGACATCAATCTCTGGATCGAAAGGTTGGGAGCTACTCCTTGACCCAGGGAAAAATCTCCCCTTTTCTCCGCGTTTGTCCCTGGGAGCGCATGATCCCCTCTCACCTTTGTTAAACACTTACTGATCTACCATGAATCCTAACCTTCATATCCTCGCTCTAACCCTTCCCCTTTAACCTGTGCATCCTTACAGTGATCTCTGAGACCTCAAACTGTCTCCATACCTCTCTCAGTCTCTATAACCTCACCTTAATCGACCATTTTTCCCCTATTCAAGCGTCCTCCCCTTTGTGCCTTCAACAATACTCTTCGTCTAAAACGAAAATCTTCATCCTAATGTGATATCTACAGCTCATGGACTGAGTACGTATACTGTGCTGACCTGTGGCCCCTGGCGGATGCCGAGGGGCGTTGAGGACCCCGAGGATACAGGCGTCTTGTCTGGGAGGAGAGGCAAGATGGACTCGGTGACGGTGCTCACCAAACAAGGGTCTTCGTCCCGTAGCACACGTGGCAACACTGTCGAGGGCGGCTTCCGCGGCCTGCAGGAGACACCGAAAATATTTTATGTAAATTTAAATGAAAAGTGACAGAAGGCACATCTTTCCCTAAGTATGAGATATATAGCATACAATTATAATGGCAACATTAAAAGAAATAATCATATCATATAAACATTAGAATCCAGGTAAAAATAAATGCCTCGGCGGGATACGCAATATGGGCTTATGCAAAAATTACGGATACCTTTCATCTCAGATGTTTTCAGGGTTAGGCATTATGACCTGATAAATCTTTCTCGTTGCATTCAACAAGTGATAGCTCTAACATCAATTCAAGGTGAAATAGCTCAGAAGTTAGAAGAAATAGCTCAATGGCACCATCTTAAAGTGAAATGGCTCATCGCCATTTTATCTGCAAGATATCTCACTAAACGTTTCCTCAACATAATTGATAAAGCAAGAACTAAATTCATTTGGAATGAAGTAATCCATTACATTTTGCATAACGCACATACATCTAAGAGCCCACTACACTGCAGTTACACACGGGCCGACCTGTGCACGTAATGGCACTACGAGAACAACCGATCTGGGCAAGTAATGGCACACCCGAGAATAGGCTGGCCACAGAAGCTCGTGTCAAGCTTAGTCTTGGCGAATCTTCACATACGCACACGTTTACAGAGACAGAGCCGTCGAAAGATGATCCTGTGTCGAGCTCAGATTTAGCAGATCCAACAACAGATGAGGTAACTCTATAACCAAATGTCAAAGCGGGCCAAGTCTGTGGTCACTTTCATCTAGATACAGCTCTACCTCGCTAATGCTAAAGAAATGTTTGGCCTTAGCTTGGCACAGACCTTTTTTTTCCCTTAGCAGTGGCTTTCCCTCAGTGCAAGATACGCGTCCCGTAACCTTAATATATACAGCTTTGTCATCACCTGGATGCGAGGTAACTCTACATGTATTCCGCCTTTTTGCCCAATGGCAGGGGTTTTACATTTGTGGGACCCCATCCTGTAAACATGTATTCATGTATGTATGTATGTGTGTGTGTGTGTGTGTGTGTGTGTGTGTGTGTGTATAAGCGCAAATTTTCATAGTTTTAACAGGTTTTAACAGCCTTTAAGCCAGAATCCGTATCTGTCGTACAACTTAGATTAAAGGCTATAGAATATCTATGATTTTTCGTTTTGCATGGATAACACATGCTAAGTTCCCTCTACTTCTCTTACAGGAGCAAAGAACGTGAGTTTGAACAGGACCCGTGAGACTTATGTGTGCTTGAAGGTATGAGTTTTGTACCCAACCTTAATTCTTGATCCTGAGCCAGATGATATTTGAGTCCGTCCTGAAATAGAACCCACGATACAAGCTTCACTAAGAATAGCATTAAAGGTTACTGGATAAGTTAAGACATTCGCAAAAGTTGTCTTTTTATTCTAGTATTTAAAAGAAATAATAAACCTCACTTCTGATACCGAAGGATCAAGTTAATAACAACAATCAGCAATTTTCAATCACATTCACATACAATAGCTAAGCGTGAAATACACCTTATCTTGCGAGAACACCAGACATATCTATGTCAACCACACGTAATGAACAAGGACCATTTACATTGTGAAAGCGAGTCTCGGAATTATCATAAACACCCGGAAAAAGCGTTTAAACATATAAATGGCGAACATATAACTGAACACTGACGGCCTCGATGACCCAGGCACTTGATAAGCTTAAAGCCCATAAAGCCATCCACACGTGACATATCTTACACAATACACAAACCTATCTGAAAGATCCCATTACTCTCACAGTCACACACAGGCCGACCTGTTATACTAATGGTAACTCAAGAACAGGTTGTCATCAACAGGAGCCTGTGCCAGTTTTGTACCTGAGAAATCTTTACACACACACACACACACACACACACACACACACACACACACACACACAACAAATACAATGGCTTTATATACAGTGAGACCGTGTATAGTTTCACAATCATCTTGAACACCTGAAGAACGTGTTCAAGAATATTCGACTGGTAGTTATAACTTGACGTTGTCGGCCTTGATAATCCTAGCAGCCAAATGGGCCGCAAGACACCCCCCCCCCCAAAAAAAAAAAAAGAGAAAGAAAGAAGCTACCTTGGCAACCAAGAAACATATAGAGCGCTCTCTATTTTCCTTGCTGACAACTGTGCACTTGGGTTGAATGAACCCCATGACGTATTACTCTCCTTTCCTTCTCTCTTCCACTTTTTCGCTTCCTCACTACACTTCCAAGAACCCTCCAACAAACTCCTCCTTGATTCTTCAACTCAAAAAAAAAAAGAAAAAACTTCCTCGCGTCAAAACATATATTCACAATTCTTTTTTCCGGCCACCAGCCAGCCACAACGGTACTTTGTAAATGACTTAGTATAAAGCAAAATTACCATTGAGTAACACGTTTGATCAATACCTGTGGCTGTAACATACTAAGACACTCACCATACGCCTCCTAACTTAAGGTAATCTAACCATACCTAATCTAATAAGATTAACCTAGTATAGGTGATCTAACCTAACCTAACCTAGGGAATCCAAGTATAGACTTTTTTGTTATCAAAGCTGATTAGATTTCGTATTAATTTTTTTGAATTTATAAGCGTTAGTACCCAATGTTTAGCACAAATTAGAGGATATCTAAAAACTTAAAATAATATTGATATAATTATATACTTTTGCCTCTGGAAGCATCTGATAAAAATGCAGTGACAAAGCCCAAGAGCGGGCGCTCTGCAAATTGTCAAATGTCACGTCTTAATGAATGGTTAATAACCTACCGCTAATCGTTTATGGATAAACCATAATGAATAGTCCATAACCTACTTCTTACAGTTCATGGATAAAAGGGAGATAAAAGAAAACGATGTACGAAGTACGAGGTACGAAGTGGTCTGCATCCGAGAACACTGTAGCCAACCACACATTGAACCATGTGTTGAGCTCTCCAAATATAACGATACGACCTTTATCTTAGCTCGACGGTGCGACTCTAGGGTATAGATAGCCAAGTATTATTTTAACTGGCACTTTAAGGGGAGGGTCAAAGATCACGCCTTCATAGCTTAAAACGCTAAGCATTTTTGTCGCTGGAGCTCCAATCAATTTCAAGTCTGAATTGTTCATTATAAACCAACTCATAAAGAATTAAATCCAGAATGATACTGCTAGGTTGGTTGGCTGGTTATTCGGGCTTTAGGCCATCAACTGCTAGGGTCATTCCAAGATCACATGTACTATCACTTCATATATGGCCTCTGAAAAGCCCCAGTAGATATTACAAAGTTAGAATGTGCGGGAGATACCCCTTCGTATTTGAAACCTAAAACATACATAGATCTACTCTAAGTAAATAAAAAGAGCTGATAACTATCTTTAATCATATCTTTGAGGTAAAAAATAGTTTTATTGCCATAAGCCGTTTGCGACATTTTCTTTTTTCAGCGTTTAAAGAAGTTTATCTCATTTTCTGTTGAACTAGCCTTCTGATTATCACCCTTGTTGTTGGTAATTATCAAACAAAGGCTGTATGTTGGTAATCATCAAGCAGAAGCTGTGAGTGTGTCGGTAATTATCAAGCACAAGCTGAGTATGTATGGCGTGTTGGTCTGGCGGGCTGGGACGCATCGTGTGATTGTCATGGGAGATACGGCTGAATGTGGTTGCTGGCGAGCACGGCTTCCTCTGTCCTGTTTCTTCCTACAGGAAGTCGGCCAGTCCACTACTGACGGCTTGAACTTTGAGACTGTTACGTTAGTCTGCTGACTTTGCAACAGAATTTATTGTGAAGTCTTCCCCAAAAGAAAGGAAGGACCCCCCTAGTTCCCGAGGGATCGGAATGACTTACTCGAGTTCTAAGATCGACTTAGCCAACCGGTCTGTCTGTCAATCAACGGAAATGTTACAATGACCAAACACCTAGACTAAGATATCTCAATAATGTTACCCTATATCTCATTAGTCTCTGAATTACCAGATATCAAAACTTTAAGAGTTGATAAGGAATCGGAAATAAATTACTGGTTCAGTATAAATCTGAATCATTATGAAATCTATGGCTCAACCATCAAAAAATGACTCCATGAAGAAAACAAACGTATGGTTTGGTGGAGGCTTGAGGGAACATTCTTCCGACCACACACTTTCACCCGTCAATTAATCCGTCTTTGTAGAAGTTAACGTATGTCCGATGGTCGTCAATGGCACCCAGTGAATCGATGGCATACATAACTCCGTCACATTCATTTTTGATGTCGGAAGCCAGTTCTTTTTCCTGATAATTGACTGATCCCATGGAGCTAAATCATTAACGTGTCCGCTTCTTTAACAGTCAGAACAGAATTCTCACCGGAGAAGTGCACGTAGTATTCTGAGGGCCGGTGGCCAAGTGCCCTTTTCGACGATCTGCTCACTGTTGGACGAGGCTATGGGCAGAAGTGTTTCTCCTCCCGGCCATCAGAAGACCATAAAAGAACATTGATCCATCACGAAGTAGCTGAAGAAGAAGTACATTTGCCTCACCTTCCGATAGCTGAAGTCTAGTGTGTATGAACAGCTCCAAGGCACTTTCTCTGGCATACCCGACCTCCCCAGAGTGCAAACGCTCGACGGAGCACACACAAGTCCATAGCCTAGTCCAGATCTAATTAGGATCCTGTACATAATTGATAAAGATTTCTAGTCGTCTCCCCAAACTGAACCCGAGAGATATCTAAGAATACTTAATCTTTAATCACAGTGTACTATCAAACATTCAAAATGATTTCTTAGTTGAAGCTATGACAAAAGCTTCATTAAAAAAAAGTCCGCGTTATTTCAAAAGGAATTAGTTTTTCGTCTAACTTTAAATTATATTTCGTTTCTTTTCTTTTCTCTCTTTTTATAAAACACGACATCTTTAACTGATGAAAATTTAAATGCCTATTGTAACGCCCAGCATTGAATTGACCGAGGCATAGTTTGAAACCACCCAGCCAAAAATTTTGCATTACGGTTTGCAAAGACAAATGCCTAACTACTTAATCGCCAAGATATCGTAAAACACTGGATACAAAACACTGCTTTGCGGCACCCCATTCTCTTAGACAAAATTTCTTTAGATGCTGCACTTTTGACAGCAAATGTTCTGCCACAAGAAAAATAACACTGAAAATGAGAGAAAAAAGTACTAATCTAAAATCAACAGCATAAAGATTACTTAAGATTCCTTTTCGCCATGTCATATTATAAGCATTTTCTAAATTTGAAAAAAATCATAAAAGTGTTTTCGGTGAATGACTAAAATCTATTCAATGATCCAATGTGTTTCAGAGCTTGCGACCATTAAACAATTTCCCTTATTCTAAAACAAAAATACTTCTTTCATTTATCATTCTCTCTATGACGTTACAAATGCAGCTCGTCAACTGGCATCGCAATGAAATGCGAAAAGTTTGAAAACGTTCGAGATGTCCAAATATCACTATAGAATACTAACACCTTGATTGGGCTGTCCTGGTTAAAACAAAGGATGAGGAGGAGTTCTTTGTCGATCGCTGTTGCTAAGTATTGTGATCTATCTTGCAGCGATCGCATCCTCGTCTGATAGTTCCTTTATAAGGTTGCTTTCAGTCGTGTTCATAACATTAGTGCAGAAAACTCCCCACCATAAATCAATGGTCACGGAATTGAGACCACACCATCCCGCTACTTTATTTGCCGATCTAATACTAATGAGGAAGGCACCATTTGCGTTTCCTAACCACATCAACAGCTCCAGCCTGACCACAACCTTTTTTTGCATCATGAAGGGAATGAGCACAGCAAGAGTCGCTGAATCAGCTGCAAGGAATGGGCAAATCAAGCGTTTTTTTCAGTTCGATACCATACGTAGGTCAGTCATCACCACTACCTCCCTACGGAAAGGATAAGCTCCAGATTCTGAGATGGCATGCTCTCCTACACAAAGGGTACTTTCAACACAATTTTCATGAATATTTATGCGATTAAATGATCAACAACAACAACAACAACAACAACAACAACAACAACAATAATAATAAAACTAATAATAATGATAATGATAATAATGATAATTGGTCATGCACTAGGTATCCCTTTATAGGGAAATATCCTGTACAACCAGATGTTTGTAAGACACAACCAGCGGTCCGACAACGCCAGCGACACTCCAGAGAGACTCTCATGGACTGAAGAACAGATACAGGCGAGTTATCATTCTCAAACAAGAAAGAGAACGGAAAATGCTTCGCCGTGCATCAAAATCAGGTATTTGCATTATCTTTACACCCTCAAATACCAATAATGGATGGTAGTGCATTTAAGGAAGACCCGTAGATGTATATCGTGCCACGTATACTGTCTGTAGCTTTAATTTTTCTTGAGTCAGTCACGACGTTCGAGTAAAATATATTTGAAATATGTATCGGACCTTTAAAGGTCGTGTCACTTTAAACCTAACGTATATTTTTCATCAGAGTCCATTCGCGCTCGGGTCCCAGAACCAAGTGACCCACTTTATCACTTCTTAAGAAAGAGACTTTATCTCTGGATTTGAAAAACATTTCTTTGACATAATGAAGACTCCTTATAAAAGTCTCTTTGAGATATCACCACCTTTTATCCATGAGTCTATTTCACTAGCAAAAAAAAAAAAAAAATAGTTATTTCCCGAGATTTCTGTTAACGGTGACACGTTTAGCATTGAAGGGGCTTTAATAACTGTAATGAAAGCTTAATCACGTTTTATTCATCATGGTGATAACCGTAATCAAAAAGGTCCAGCAGATAATGATGACACCTAAAAATGCTGCAGACCTACAGACACGGAACACATTGTAGAGAGTCAAACCCGGGTTATATTATAATAATAATAATAATAATAATAATAATAATAATAATAATGATAATGATAATAATAATAATAGTAATAATAATGATAATAATAATAATAATAATAATAATAATAATAATAATAATAATAATAATAATAATAATAGTAATAATAATGATAATAATAATAATAATAATAATAATAATAATAATAATAATAATAATAATAATAATAATAGTAATAATAATGATAATAATAATAATAATAATAATGATAATAATAATAATAATAGTAATAATAATAATAATAATAATAATAATAATAATAATAATAATAATAGTAATAATAATGATAATAATAATAATAATAATAATAATAATAATAATAATAATAATAATGATAATAATAATAATAATAATAATAATAATAATAATAATAATAGTAATAATAATGATAATAATAATAATAATAATAATAATAATAATAATAATAATAATAATAGTAATAATAATGATAATAATAATAATAATAATAATAATAATAATAATAATAATAATAATAATAATAATAATAATAATAATAATAATAATAATAATAATAATAATAATAATAATAATAATAATAATAATAATAATAATAATAATAATAATAATAATAATAATAATAATAATAATAATAGTAATAATAATAATAACACTATACATAGAACTGATGCTCTTCGCTGCCTGAACAATGATTATGGGTTTGAGGATCAGAGCGTATTAATCTACAGAAATGCGTATATTTCAAAACTAGAGATAACAAAGTAGCTACCTCAGATTATACTGAAGTTACTTCAGGATCAAAGACAGAATCCAGGAGTCACAGAGCCTGGCCTTAAAGGCCAACAAAGGCCATCTTCCAAAGTTCAGTTACTACAGCTTCATGATACTCATTCAACTCGAGAATGACCAGCTGACAGTCTTTTTTTTTTTTTTCAACTGTCGCCTTTGACGGGTGTGTGAAAGCAAAGAAAGAAATATCAATTCTCACAGAATGTTCTTTATGGAAAGTGATGTAAATTCCTTTATATCCATGAATAACAGCAGGCTTGTCATGCGTCACCCTTACCAATAGACTGCACAACAGTCATCAAACCAACATTCCAAGTGACTGAAAAACTTTACAAATTCGTCAAATTCATATTCATAAAAAATCGGTAAAATTACAGTTTCGATCAACCACCCGGGAATTGAGGTTTTAGACGGGGAAATCACAAAATAGTAGTGATTTGCGATAGAAATTAAGGTCAGAAGTGTTATGAAGACTTCAAAAACAGTATCAGCCAAACCAAACCTAACAAGCTTGGATGTCCGAATCGGTAATAATAACAAAAATAGCAAACTTGTTAAATTGAGTTCTGCTGGCCATAGTATTTCGACCACTTTCTATTTTCATGAATGCAGAGAACTTGTCAAAGGAACATGAATCATTCCTGGCTGGGTTTGTTGGAGATAATGTCAAGTTCAAAGATAACTTATGCAGATATCAAGAGTGCATTAACTTCCATAGACACCGTGACATAAAATGCAGCAGTGGGTAGACAAAAACGAAAAGAAGGTTGATGAAAAAGAGAATACGCATCGGATCTGCCGAGACTAACCAATCCCTGTACTGTACCTTGAAAACTACTGTACAGAGGATTTCCAACGTGAGGATGTGAGGAGAGCAAGGCTTTGTGGCAGGAAGTTCTACAATCGGAGAGTTTTGCGGAGAGGAGCTGGAGACAGAGGGGTGAAATATTTACAAAATATAGCAGAAGGGTTGTGGAGGGTAGAGAAATTTTAGGCCAGATGGCAATCGGATCTTTGGGACTCATGATCCACGAGGCGAGGCAATAGGTGTTTTTGCATTGCAATGAGGACAAACACCACCTTAGAAGCGGAGAAGATGGTTGAGACTAAACTTAGAGATCTCATCATTTTGAGGGATGGTAGGATATTAGTAATTCACACGCTTCTGTAATTGTGGCTACTAAACTTGAGAACCATACACTAGTTTTGGCTTAAAAGTAAGATGTGCATAGCTCGGTGAGACAGTTTGTCTCCTTGATTA